>NC_067482.1:17852445-18149945 GCF_947179515.1 Apodemus sylvaticus | reverse complement strand
TGAGATCAGAACTCTATCACCCTATTCTTAGGAAACTGCCTACAACCAGCCTCCCTTTCAGTTATTTACCAAGAATCCAGCAATTGCCAGTTTTAGAGGCCATAGAAGAACAGAATAGTGAATCCATATTCAGTCTAAAAACACTAAAAAATATATAACAGAAACCAGCAAAACTATTATATGAATTCATACAGAGTCACTAATAAAAATTAAACTGTTGGTCCAAATTCCAGCCTTGCATCTTCCTATCCATCCAACTTTTAAAAAATTATTTATGTATCGATTTCTTCACAAATAAAACATATGGCAATAGGTACTTCCTAGGTTACTGACAAGCTGTGATTGAAGTACTATGGATAGATGTTTAGCGCTGAGTTTAGTAATGGGACACATTTAAAATAGAGTGGGCATTGTAATTAGACAATTATTTGGAAGCATATTTGACACAAAAGATAAATGGGTAAAAGAGAGAATGCCATTAGTGAAAGAAAACAGTCAGCCCCTGACTTGAGTAGAATCTACGCTGGCCATGGATGTGAGGTTCTAGTAAATAATTTCTTTAAATGGCCTGAGATGGCTTTGAACATGAGCAGGAGGAAGATGGGAGGCATACAGTAAGAAGATGCGCAGCAACAGATTAGTTTCCCTAGAAGACGCATCCTACTCTGTAAACAGTAATGGTGTCTTCCATAGCAGTCCATCCAAAAGCCCATGTTGTCCCAGTCCTGACTGGTAGAAACCAGCAGCTTCCCTTTGATATTTACATGTGGCTTTAGAGTCTCAAGCTAGATTAAACACAAATGTCATTTATGTTAATTTTTTCTCTTGATCTTGCTTTCAACACTGATCTAGTTTTTGTCATGACATTCCAATAGTACTCGGGAAAGTAGCATTCTTGGTAGGCAATTTTTTTTCAAAGACAAATTCATAGCAGAGTTCACAAATCTCTGCAAATAAGCCAGAAACAGGATCAGGCTTAAGAACAAATATGGCTGAATAAAGACTTTATACAACAGAGACATGGGGTCAGAGGTGAATAGAAGCTTGTGTAGACGAGAGGGCAAGTTTCTCCACGCCACCCATTCGCCCTCAGCTTCCTGTTGTGGGCTGATTACGTCTTATGCCTTACCTAGATTGTAATGGGGGAAAGTGCTTGGCTAGCCTAAACTGAGTTGTAGTCATCAGCTCTCGAATGAGTCATATGGAGGAAGTCTTTTTATGGCATACAAAGACATTCTCATATCCATGGCTCTGTTTGACATGACATGACAGCTGAGAACACTATTGGAGTGGCTCTTAGGTTACATGATAGCTCTGGTGATCTTACCTGAGCTGTGGTTTTATATGCCCGACTTCCTACAACCATCGTTGAACTTAGGGATTGTGGGGAGAAGGCTCAGTTAGTAGAGCACTTGTGATGCACCCATATAAGATGCTGAGTGTAGCCATGAACATTTGCAATCCTTCTGATGGAGATGGAGATGCAGAGACAGATGGATCCCTGAGCTCACTAGCCAGGTTGTCTAGCTGAACTGATAAACTCCAGGTTTAGTGTAAGAACTTGTATCTAAAATCAGCTGGATAAATACTGAGAAAGACACCTGGCATGAACCTCTAGTCTCTAAGACACATGGTCACATACATATATGTGCATCTGCAAGCCTACACACACACACACACACACACACACACACACACACACACACACACACGAACAGGTTCTCTAGATTATAGTTACCCCATAGCCCAATCCACTAAAAGCCAAACCAACCACAACATCTTCAATTTTCCCCTGACTTTTATTATTTTGTTCTTAAAATCCCATTGTTTAGATATGGAACCCCGCCGTTCCTTTGGATAAACACTCTGGGACTTTCTCAGCCAGTCAGGATTCCATAGTCTGTCTCTGTCACCAACAACTTTGGATCAACTTTCACCAAAACTTCATCATCTACCAAGCATTACCAATTTCCATTGGTGTTGCCCTGCTCTGAGCATGTTTAACTTCTTACCTGAACTTGTAAATGGCTCATGACAAGTCTCCATCATATCTCTTTTTGATCCAACTCAAACATCTTAGTCAGTTATCACATTACGAAGACTCTTATGATGTTCAAAAAAGTTTCACATGCTCCTACCCACCAGTGAACTAGGAACGCTTAACCCTGCGGTCAAGACTATCCTTATCTTTCTAAGCATTCATCTCTCATGACTCCAGTGTTCTTATCTATGTTTCATTCAGACTGATCATAAATACCTACTGTCAGCCTTGCCCTTTGGCTGTGCTCCTTTACAATGGTCTTCTAGAATTTTTGAAGTAAATGAAGCACCAGGTTGGCACAATGGCAACTGCTTTGACTCTCTACTCTTCCTTGGCTGATTCTCTTTCTTGCCTCACTATAAGTGTTTTCTTCCCTTCCTCTGCTAGATTTAATGCATCGAATGTCCCAGTATTTGCCCTTTTCTGTACTTTCTATTTCTCTCATTATAAAAGCAGACCCACGGTTAGAGTCTGACCTGGGCCTGTATGGCATCCTTGAGAATGTAACCTATGAATAACCAATGTCCTTGAAACAATCGATCACAAACCCCTGGGCCTGGTTACTGTGGTTTAAAATTAATTGGTAAATCTATTCTGGGACAATGCTTCCTGTGAATAGGTAAATCTCAGCCAATGATGCTCAACAAGAAGTGACATAGGTCTTTTGGCTTGAAGGGTCCTCATTGGGTTTGGCAACACAGTGTTAGATGGCAGTCTGATTGCAGAATGGCCTAGGATGCTCTTGGCTAGTTTTTCTTCCCTTCCTTTCACTTAGAGCCAGGCTTGTCTGTCTCCTCAGGACCATTCCAGCATTTCTAGTTTCCCTTCTCATGTTCTTGTTCAGCATTTCTGTAACCAAATCCTCAAGCGATTAGGGCTCTCTTAGACAGCCTTTACATCTCTTTCCTGACTTTGTACCATGTCTGTTCTGGAAATAAATCAGAATAAGGGGTAGGATATCTAAAATGTATTTGTCTGATTCTGCTTAAGCTTTCCCTCTATCATATTCTTAAGAATAATGTGACCCTGGTTTCATCACAAGATACAGACACTGGACCTGTCAAGAGAACAGGCAAAAATCATCATAGGTCAGAGAAAACTGTAGCTCTGCCCTTCCCCCTAGTCCCTAGGCTAACAGCTCTTTCAATGCTATTAACATAGATCAGGACAGCTATCACTGTGCATTGGTAGATGCATAAAGATGGTATGGACATGCTATCTTTTGCCCCATCTCAACACCAGACAGATGCGACAGAGTGGTCACTCTACACACATTTGAACAGGTGGATAGATTTTTTTTTCATGATGACTTCCTAGGTTCAACAAGACTTTTCAGAAAAATATACCTTCATTAAAAAACACCTGTTAATTTGACCATCATTAGAATCCCAATGTAATCCTGATTCAGCTAGTTGCAAACAGGATTCCTTCGTCTCTCTGTGACTCAATTTCCTCTTCTAAAAATTGGAGATAATAATATTAACTCATAGAGTTGTTACTAGATAATAGGTAATTAAAATACATCAAGTGCTTCAAACAGTGCCTGCCATTTGTTAAGTGCTGTATTAGTGTTACCCAATAGAATGTATAATCTCTTTCAGCTGCTTGTTGGGTCTTCAGGAGTGTGGTCATGATAGGTTCCTTTTTGTGAGCTCTCCATAGCCTCATTAATAGTGTCAGGCCTTAGGACCTCCCCTTGAGCTGGATCCCACTTTGAGCCTGTCGCTGGACCTTCTTTTCCTCAGGCTCCTCTCCATTTCCATCCCTGCAGTTCTTTCAGACAGGAACAATTATGGATTAGAGTTTTGGCTGTGGGATGGCAACCCCCTCCCTCACTTGATGCTCTGTCTTTATGCTGACTGTGGGCTCTATAAGTTCCCTCTCTCTACTGTAGGACATTTCATCTAAGGTACCTCCCTATGAATCCTGAGAGTCTCTCACCTCCCAGGTCTCTGGTACATTCTGGAGGGTGCCCCTCCCAACCTCCTATCTCCAGAGGTTGCCTGTTTCCATTCTTTCTGCTGGCCCTCAGGGCTTCAATCTTTTTCCCTCACCCAATTTCAGATTAAGTTTCCCTCCCCTCCCCAACCCCTCATCTACTTCCGCTCCCAGGTCCTTCCCTCCATCCCCCCTTGTGATTGCTTTCTTCTCCCTTCAAGGTGGAACTGAGGCATCCTCACTTGAGCCCTTCAGCTTGTTGAACTTTTTGAGTTCTGTGGACTATATCTATGGTATTCTGTCCTTTTTTTTTTCTTCTTAATATCTACTTATTAGTGAGTACATACCATGCATGTTTTGGGGGGTCTGAGTTACCAACTCAGGATGATATTTGCACCCAACAATGGACAGAATCTGCTGACCCCTATGGTTGAATTAGAGAAAGGCTGGAAGAAGCTGAGGAGGAGGGCAACCCTGTAGGAAGACCAGCAGTCTCAATTAACCTGGACTCCCAAGATCATTCAGACACTGGACCACCAGCCAGACAGCATACACCAGCTTATGTGAGGCCCTCAACACACATACAGTAGAGGACTGCTGGGTCTGGGTTCAGTCTGAGAAGACGCATCTAACCCTCAAGAGACTGGAGGCACCGGGGAGTTTAGAGATTTGGTTAGGTGGGGGGCGGGGACATTCTCATGGAAACAGGAGATGGGGAGGATGTATGGGATGTGAAACAGTCAGAGGGTGAATGGGGGGGAGGAGATAAAATCTGGACTATAAATAAATAAATAAATAAATAAATAAATAAATAAATAACCAAATAAAAGAATGTACAGTCTCTGATTTTCTAGTCCGAACCCATTAAAACTACCAACACCTGCACTGCCTCATCTGGCTTTTATGTGGGTTCTGAGCTCTGACCTTGGGTCATCAGGCTTTGCCCAATGACCCAACTCCACAGCCCCTAATAATAGGTCTTAATTATTGGTCTCTAACCCACACTATAAAGTATTTTATTTCTAGCAATAAAGCAAAGTAAATGATTGAACTATGAAAAGACATAGGTCCAAAAAAAAAAAAAAAAAAAAAAGAAAAGACATAGGTCCCTTGAAGCATAGTAGAGTTTGGGGATGACTTTAACCATCTGAGTTGGTCGTAGTACATTTCAGTCTCCATTTTCTTCCCTCCAGGATATCCTGGGACACACACTCACCCTCTTCTAAGTTCAGATAAGCATAGGAAGGAGAGTTAAGTGGCAGTCATTGGACACATTCACCTCTTGCTTGCAGCACCTAAACTCTCTGTTCCTGGGTGGGTGGTTTCCTGTCTGTGTTTGGTTTGAACCAGTTCCAGGGCTTGTGGTTTGGGCCAGGCTTCTGCTCTGTACTATCATCCTGAGGAGTGTTTAACCGTGATGTTGATTTTGCAATGGGCACATGATGTCAGCTTTTCTCAAAGGGAAACATGGGATCCTTTCATGCTCTGGTTTGCAAGGTTTCCAGTCTTCACTCTCACGCTAGGCCACCCGCTCAAGCAGAGTAGTCACGCTTTGCAAATGTGCACATAGTCCATCCTCGAAGATGACAGATAGCTTGAGTAGGAGAATCATTCATTAAAGCAGAAAGTTGACCGAAGCGTCTAGCAAGACACAATTAGGAAGTCTTAGTTTCCTTACAAAGATAAAGAATAAGACAATATGGGGAGAATATGAGTTTGTCATGGAACTAAGATAGAAGGTATATAAAATGTTATGAATATAAAAGTATTAGTCAGATGTGGAAGAAATACCCTTTGTACTGTGGTTTCCTTGACCACTAATTTAACAAGATTATTTCCTTCATGATATTTTGGACAGGTTCTTCAAGTTTGAGATTTTACTCTTTAGTAAAAATGTCTCTGGAAGGAGATGGTATTTGAGAACATGGTATCAATCAGACATTATTTATATCTTAATATAAATCTACACAATTTTCTCTCCCTCCCTCTTTTCTCCCTCCCTCCTTCTCTCTACATTGATAGCTATATCAAACTATCATGTGATATATTAGGAATCTGAAATTTTATTTATTATAAGGTATATGCTACAAATCCATTTTCTGCCCATTACTATACTGTTCACACTATGTGCTTTAGACATAAAGACTAAATCAAATAGTTTTTTCCTGTCTGAGGTGAAGAACATACTATAGGAAAATATTTTGAACCATAGCGCTCCAATCCCACCAGTAGTTATTTTAATTACCGCCTTAAATATTAGTGGAGTTTTTCTGAAAGCCCTCAGGCTAAAGGATATTGCCCAGACTTTACCCATCTTCCCTGACATCAGCAGCGTCACCTCACCACGGAGCTGCGCTGTCCAGCCCTGTAGTATGAACACGAAACAAAGCACAGTATTCTATTTCCTCCACTTGTCAGAGGGAACCCAAGTTCCTTGGAACTGAGGAGGCTTAGGAAGGAAGTGTAGGTGAGGCAGGAAGTGGGCACAGCAGAGCACAGTGCTATAGACACAGACACCACAGTGCTCACTCTCCTGAGCTTCTGCATCTTCATAATCTGGCCACTTCCCACAGACTGCCTCATCTGGCATTAGCTCCTCTATTATGTAGGAAATCATGACAACTACAGTTAAGGCTTTGTATTACCTGAAGAAACAGAGTGTAGTTGCATTCCAGGAGAGAGCTTGTAGCTGATTCAGTTGAAGAGCTGTGAATATTTTTAAAAACTAATTATCTTCCACAGAATTGTGGTAAGCATTGATAGCATTGCCTAGAGAGAAACTTGGCTGCTTAAATAGCTCAAAATTCCTTGTGACTGCCATGTGCTCAAAGCTTTAGAGGCATCCCTTTGTTCCCAGATTAACAACCACAAAATCGGATATACACAATTTAAGAACCTATGACACAATGTTACTTACCAGAGTCCTTGTCACAAACAAGGAATCTGGTTTATGGACTCATTTTGCTGATAATGAGACTGAAGCCCAGGAAACTACACAATACACATATTTATCTTAGGACAAAGTGACCCCAAACTAGACACACCCTGAGGAAGCAAAAGCCTCAACCAAAAAAAATTGCAGATAATGAGGTATATGCTTAATAACCCCTAAAATATAAAAATCTGAATTTAAGATCAATAGTGAAATGATTATTCGCTTTATCTAAAAAGAAGATGTGTGCAATTTCTATAAACAAAAAGTGCCTGTTGTGTTTAGTACAGCTTCACTACTCCCTATTCTAATTTCTTCTTCTGGTGTGTGAGATGGGTTCTTATTATGCCTCTGAGCTGATCTTGAACTCAGGACCATCCTGCGCTATGAGTGCTGGGATTACAGCTATGAGCCAGCCTTGTCTCTCCAAGTGTTGCCTGCCCACAAACACTGAAATCAATGCTTCCTCGCCTAAGTGAGTCACCGCAGTTCTCTAAAGAGGCAGCCAAGGTGTGCAACTCACTATGTAGAAGGTCATCTGGTGCATGGAATATTATTCCCTGGGCATGGACTAATCAGTTGTGAAGATTTAAAAATATAAAAGTGACACTAAGATTTCACACAAAGAGCTCTGACAGCTAAATGAAAGGAAATCTGATTAAATGCCCCTGAGGATAGAAACTTCAAAGGAGACAAGATACAATACAGAAGTTGATGTGTCAAACACCTCTCTGCTACAGGGCGGGATGAAGCAGCCCAGGTTATAAGGTGATATGACAGTCTAATGTGGGAAAGAAAGGGCTCAGGTAGCGCTGACTCCCAGCTTTAAGTAAGTCTGTGACTCATCTGTCTCAAATGTCCATCTGTGATCTCAGGGTGACACGGTGGAACCCTAAGGGGAAACTGAGGTCATAGTATAGATTTTGTTAGCCCGTGCTTCAAGCTTTCCAGGAAAGCCTTAACTAATGTCAGAACAGCAACTCCTAGAAAGGCTGAGGAATTTCCAGCACTCCTGTGTAAGTCACAGAGATCCATGACCATGTCACTCCTTTCCTGGGTGGCCCCTGTCATTGGATTCTGCTCATTTCTCAATCAGTTCCTGATGGGGGAGCTGTAAAGACAGGCACATCCCGACTTTGAATGTTACTTGCTTCCCCAGGGGCAGATTTTACTGCATTAAGTAACTGCTCTCACATTTTTATAAACAAGTTTCAAGAAAGCAAGAAGAGCTAGGCTATGTCTCTTTAGGATGAGACCAGAAGAGGTGGAAGTTGGTCCCCTATATAGCGCCAAGTGCCAATAACACAGCCATAGAAGCCCAATGCAGCTACATTTTCCATGAATTCTTCACACAATTTCCAGATTCTCATTGGATTTTCCTACTAACTCTGGAGTTAAGGACCCAGAGACTATGATATCTGTGAACCAGTAACAAGAGGCCTGAGCAACGGCATGCCTGTTAGTAGTTAAATTGGAGGTGGCCTGTGGGTTTTAACTCATATGTCAATTCTGACCAACCGGTTGGAAATGACAACTTAGAATGAAGAGGATTCAGAGGCTGCATGTGCAGCTCAGGGGAAGTGCTCTGGTAGTCTGTGACAAAGAAGGGCACAGTGGTGACACTGCCTATGGTTTTGATCTGAGACACAAGCGCTTTACTCTTGCTTCTGCAGTGCTCTGAATTACAAAAATACTCTGTTCTCTGGGTGACTCCGAGGATATATAAAGAGTAAAGAAAACAAAAATCTATACGTTTAAAGCTATCATGTTAGCATATCTCAGAGTGAAGCATTTCTTAGATAATGGGTATGACCATTACAGTAATGTTATTCTCCTTGTGTAAAATAAGGTAGAAGTAGAAAAGAAAGCATAGGATACATTAAAATCTGCCTCTCAGGCAGTATAATTATGATCAAACATCCAAATAAATGTGCAATGAGGAACATCAAAGTGGTTTGTTGCACAGATCCTTATTTTCTGCATCAAGGTACTTGCAAGTATATACTAGGTTATGTCTTTCTTGAATATAAAATCTGTGTTTTTTTAAGAAAAAAAAACATATGCCTCATCAGTTGCTTCTGTTCTAAGTATTGTGAGAAACTGTTTTAAGTGTTTCACAGATATTTTACAAGCTGTTCAAATTTGCATACATTTTATACAATTGTATACAAAAATTGTATGCAAAATTATAATTATACAAATATATCTGTGATAAGAGTGCTTTTATCCCACTTTACAGACAAACTGTGGTGAAGAGAAGGTGGTCCAAAGCTAAGGTCCAGAGCTAGAGTCTGACTGCACACAGTTTAGCTGCCAGCCTCGCTGTCCTGCACAGCTCATTCCAGTATTTTCCTAAGAAGGCCTCCTTAATGCCAGGTCATTACGTCACCATCACCAACATGTCTGTCAGCCATACAGACAGATGACCTAATCACACACTGCATGCTGGGAAAAATGCAAACAATGATCCAGCCTCTGACTGTGAGGTGACATTCAGGTACTTCTTTGGAAAAGTCAATATTTTTGTTTGGTTTTAAAGAGAAAATAACAAGTAAGTGTCACATAAATTCTGCTGTCTCTTGTCATTGGTCATAGATGTGCATGCTGCCCTTCTTTCTAGATCCCTAAACCAAAGAACAGAATTGGCAGAGACTGGTTGCCTCCACAGAGGGTCGGGAATAACAGCAGCATCACTAGCTACTGAGTATCGAGAGCTCGAAAGCAAAGAGCGGAGAAACAAGAAGAGTGAGCTCCTCTGTTTTTAAATAAAAGCTTTATATGGCAATGATATTAGTTAATTGCAGGATCTTCTTCCTTCATTTAATATTTAATTTTCTGAAAAAAATATATGAAATGATTGTAAAAGTCTAGGTGACAATTGATCTTGACAAATTACTTCTTTCTAAATTTATTTTAAGATGTCTCATCCATAAGGCTGTCTTTCTTTTCAACAAAGAGAAATTAAGGCAAAGACATACAAGATACCAGAGTATACTTCCAAAAACAGAAGTTGAAGTCATATCAAAGAAAATTCAATTTAAAAAATGAACTGAAATGCGATGAATCCCACATACGTTTACTTAATACAGCAAAGGTAAATATTCAAATATAGAAACAAGAACAAGTTAACACATGAGAAAAATGACTCTTGTTGGTCTCATGTAATAAGCATCTTGTTAAACCAATGATCATGAGCTTCAGACTTTCATCCTAATCATCACCAGCTATATACTTTTCCAGGAGCTATTCATGGCATTAAACACAGACAGTTATGACACAGACTAGACTGAATATGAATTTCAACTCAGAGCTTTTAGTGTAGTGTTGGACTATCTAAAAACAAGAAAATCTCCAGCGATAACATCAAGCCCCCAAAACAAGCCACATAAGAGAAGGTGGAAGGAAGAGAGATGGGGATAGGGTTGGTTCTGCTATAGTGTGAATATTTCTGTCTGTTTCCCTCTCAAAACGCATACACTGAAACCTAATCCTTGAGATGACAGTGTCAGGCACTGGGCCTTTGGTCTCATATTTGAGGACTCCTGGAAATAATAAAATCATCAGTTGTGTCCTTGTAGGAGCGACCAGAGCAGCTGCTTTGCCATGCCCACCAGATGGGGTTTCATCCATGAGCCAGGAGTCAGTCCCTGACCAGTCTCTGGATTTACTGCCATTGAAATTGGATTTCTCAGTCTGCAGAAATGTGAGAAATGAATTTCTGGTCATTTTATAACCTATGTAGTTTAGGAGATTATATTATAACTATAAAAACGGACTGGACTGCTTTTTAAATATTTAAATGGTATCTACCAAAATGTATGTGTGTGTATGCATATATCCATTATATATACATATATACACACATATACATTTCATGTGTATATATATATATATATATAATTTATTAGTATAACTTGCATGATATATCACTCAAATCCTTATGAGGACAGAATATTCTGTCATTTATTATGTATTTATTAACATTGTAACTTAAGTCCCAACCAATTGGGTAAGTCAAAAGCAAAGTAAGATGTTTGGAAAGTAAAAGTAACTATGATTAGTAACAGATTATATGATTATCTAAAAATGACATATAAAAGAATCTGTAAGTACGATTTAAGAATTACT
The DNA here is from genome assembly GCF_947179515.1 of Apodemus sylvaticus. NCBI lineage: Eukaryota > Metazoa > Chordata > Mammalia > Rodentia > Muridae > Apodemus > Apodemus sylvaticus. The sequence goes on along the minus strand of NC_067482.1, from coordinate 18,138,906 downwards.
GAGTTAGAATTACAATGTTGGAAACAATATCTATTATAATATTAATGTGGACATTAGAAATGAGCTATAAAGATGCCTCAGTGGTGAAGGGTGCTTGCTGTTCTTCCAGGTGACCTAAGTGATTTCCTGAACCCACAGTAGGCAGCTCTCCACTGCCTGTAACTAGATATAGCCAAAGGGATCCAATGCCCCTTGTGATCTCTGTGGGACCCTCATACACAGAGCATACATATAAATACATACATAACCTCTGATGAGCTCATTTAAAATTTTCTAAATGTAAATTGCCCTAAATCAAAAAATATAATAATCTATCATTTATGAAAACATGAAGTCACAGGGATGGTGATGAATTTCCTAGTGGAAGCACACACGTGGAGATGTGGCATGGCACACGCCTTACTATTAAGAGACCTTCTTGAGATTACCAGGAGTGGTCCAGATGAGCTGTAGCTTGGCTCTTTTGCTGGGAATCTGCTTGTGTACAAAGCATCCTTTCAGATATAGAATCTAACATCAAAAGTTTCTCAAGCCTTCTTATATTAATAACATTTTGGAAGACAGATACATCAAACAAACCTCTAAACACGTGACTCTATACACACAAGTCAGCTCTCCATCCTCATCAGAGAATCTTCTTTGTGTGATGGATAGTAGCCAACATGGTACCTCTCAACTCAACAAAATATAAGAATAAGTGCCTGTGAAGGGCTCAGCCATAAACAGGGCATCTGTGTCATATTTCCCTTCTCTGAGTATCAGATAACAGAAGAAAAAATAAGAAAATACTGTAAGAGCCAGGGGTTTGAAGGAGCCAGGTGAGACAGTATCTCCATCCTTAGGTTGTCATCATGAAGAACTGAGCTTGGGAATTTTAGCCTTTAACATGTCCTAAGCCCTTCGTGATGCAGACTGTCCAGGAAGCATCCTAAGAGATATCAATCAGGTCCATGAAGCAGGAGGGGGTGGGTTGGTGAGCAGGAGCAGGGGGGGAAATAGGGGGTTTTCAAAGGCGAAACCAGGAAAGGGGATAACATTTAAAATGTAAATTAAAAAATATCTAAGAAAAACCTGGAAAAAAACCCTGCTGATTAAATCTTTAACATTTGATTCAAATTCTTACTAGTTACCTTTTATAAGCAGTCTGTTTGTTTATAGTAATTTACTGTAATAAATTTATGAGGAGGAATGACACACATAAATACAAAAGGAGAGAGATATCAATCAGGAGGAACTGGGTTGTCCACAGAAAGTGAGTGTATGGTTGATGAAGGTTTATTTCCGCTCTAAATATATCTACTCATGAACCTGTTTACAGGGCGATATCTTGCATATGTGGCTGTTTTGAGTGTTGTCTAGCAATTAGTTTGGGAGGGAGGGTATTCAACAAAATCAAATTTTAAAATGTAAAACTAGACCTTGAGTCCCTACGCTTCTTGAGATCATAGTCTATATTTTACCACAAAGAAAAGTAGCAGTTCATGAAGCTTCAGCTAACAGCGGGTTGGCTCCCTTCTCTTCTCACAGTCCCAGGGATAAGGTCATTTTCTCCTCCTGCCTACGTTGCCTACGTTGGTTTCGAGAGAGTGATATATTTCCTCATCGTTCAGCCAGGGACTTTTGTTTTATCTACAGATACCTAGTTTCAAAGAAAGCAATAAATGGCTTTCTTCTACTGTCTTTTCTTTGAACTTTCGTCTTCCAGATTAGAAATTGTAAGATTAAGAAATGATTACATCATTCTTATTGACCTAAGACCTGTGACTGTCATCTTGTAGAAAATAGAGCAGGCCTGTCTGCATGACATGACGTAATCCTTATTCAGCTCTATTTACGCTTTTCTTCTTTATAGTGAAAAATCCGTAACATTTACAACTCTGATTTTTGACCCATTAATGACCCGCAAAACTAATTTAGTACATAAATAGATTTGGATAAGAAATGTTATATTTTAAGGAGCTGGAGCCAATGTTTGTTTCAATTGATGTGGGAAGATCTACTAGGTTCGGGTGAAAATGTATCTTATTTGAAATCTCTGTTTGTAAATTTATGAAAATTTTATAGTTTACAAAGCTAGATGAGTGGCCTGAGATGCAGCGCACTGTTTTATGTGTTCTCCTTTTGAAGTCTCATTCACTTACAAGTTTTCTTGATAGCGACTTGATCATTCCCATTTGAAACAACTCAGCTTCCCCCAGCTCCTTAGGGGCCTCCTCGGTCAGCTCGGAGGACCTCTTGCTCCATTATTATATCTTCTTCTTTCCCAAGCTGATCCAACTCAAGGTGCCTTATGTACTGTCAAGCATGCTCAGAAGGAAGCCTTGCCTCCTCTGCCTCCTCCTCTTCCTCCTCTTCCTCCTCCTCCTTCTTCATCTTCTTCTTCTCTCTCCCTCCATCCCTCTTTCCCACCCTCTCACCGTCCCTCCCTTTCCCTCCCTCTCTCTCTCCCTTTCTCCCTCCCTTCTTCTCTTTCCCTCCCTCCCTTTCTCTCTCTCTCTCTTTCCCCTCTTTCTCTCCCCTCTCTCTCCCCCCTCTCTCTCCCCCCTCTCTTTCCCCCCCTCTCTCTCCTTCCCCCTCTCTCTCTTCCCCTCCCTCCCCACCCTCTCACTCCTTTATGACCAGCTCTGAGGCCCTGTCACGGTGAATGGTCATCTTTTCCTGGAATCTGTGATGCTCTCAACACTTCATTCTTAATCTCTGCACACTGTCCTGGGAGGACTCGGAGCCCAGTGCTCCCCACGAGACACCTCACACCCTTCTTAGGACCATGGCAGAATGCTGTTTCGTCTGACAATGTGTGATTCCCTCAGTACAAAGGCTTTTGGATTCTTGTAGTGTTTCTTATAGCAAGATAAGATAGAAATGTGTTTCACTAGGCCAGGGACTAGTGAGTCTGAGAGGAAACTGACTCCATAGAATTGCCTCTGGTGGTAGTCACCTCTAGTCACCTGGGACTATTGAGGTCTTGAAATAAGGCCAGTCTAAGTAAGAACTAAATTTTATTTTCCATTCCATTTGAATTAAGTCTAGCTAGGCCCACTCTCTGAATGGCACAGTGCCAGAAAGAGAAATGACTGAACTGAAATCATGTAATGGCATGAGGAGGAAGGAAGACCCTTTGTGGATAATCTTGCCATACAAGCTTACACTTTTCTCAGCAGTTTTATATGAGTGTGTTTGTGCTGTAAATGTACAGGAGGTGAATTCTGACATACATACCATGTCTTATAATGACTATAATCAAAATATATCATTATCCCCAATTACTCCTCCCCATTTTCCTGGTCCCTGCCAAACAGTGATCTGGTTTCTTTCATTTCTATTCTGTCCGATTTGTTAGTACCTGATGCATATTGTCATATACACACAGTCTTTTGACTCTTGTATCTTCTGAGCGCCATAATGATTTATTTGTTCATGCACCCGGCTCATAAACAGCTCTGCTTCTTACTAACAAGTCATATCTCTTCATATACATACTTTATACATAACTTTCATATGTTTGCACACTGTCCCTGGATGACTCTTCATTAACTTTACTTAGCTTATGTTGAAGTCATGTTTTTAAAATGTATTCTTCTTGAGTTTCATAAATACATTTCGATCATATAACTTCTCTTCCCCCAACTCCTTACAGACCCTCCCCACCTCTCTGCCTACCCCACTCCATGTTCTAGCTCATTCTTAAGAGACAAAAAAAACCCCCACACGTTAATGTAAATAAAGCAATGGATTCCAGTTTGTATTGATGGCAACTCCTGAGTATCAGGCCTACCTAGGGTTAAGGGTGATATGCCCACTGTAACTCCATTCAAAAGTGCTACCTTCCCCTCTCCTGGAGTCAACTAATTTCCATACATTGACTTTATCCCTGGAAAATCTCTAGGTAATATTTGGCCTTGTGATGAATATATGACTATAATGACCTTCCAAACTGTTCACTTAAACTGACTATCCACCATTACCATCATCTGGCATTGCTGGCCTCCTGATTCTGAAGTCTTCAGTGAGATGTCCTGCAATACAAATGGCCTAATGACTGTGATGCACTTTTATGCGTTTTATGTTATCTTCTCTAGTTAAGTGCCTAATTATTTCTATACTATCAATCTCTTCATAGTTAATCAAATTGTTATTTCTCAGGTACAACTGCAAACTCTGCCCAACCCCCTAACCTCCTCCTTCGTTTTCTCACACTCTTCCTGTGCTATGTGTTTCTTCTCATTGCTTTCTCATTCCTGGCTTTGTGCTGTTTGACTTCCCCTAAGATTACTCCTGCTCAGGGTTCCAGATATTTTCGCTCATGATTTCTTCCAACACTAAATGACATCTTAATACTCATTTTTTAGTTTAAAGAGTCTTTCTCCTAAATTGAAGATGGAATCCAAGTTCATTTCCTGTTTTCTTCTGAACCTCAGATGAATACACAACTTGCCTGGTAAAACAGGTCTCAGTCCAGTATGTGAAGGGAGCTTAAAAAGAGAGAATGGGGTGGTTTAGAGAATGTGGCACTGCGGTGTGGGGGGTGGGGATGCCCAGGCAGGCCCATGCCCAAGCACCTCTTACCCCTGAGGGACCACACACACACGGGCATGGTATAGAATAGAGTTTATTCAGGGCAGAGGATGGGAGTTAGAGAGGCAGAGAGAGAGAGAGAGTAGAGGAGTGGAGGAGGGGAGGCTGGCCATGACCATGTGGAGAGAGGGGGGAGGAGGGAGAGCCCAAGAGGGCCAGGGAGGTGGGAGAGAGGTGGGAGAGAGGGAAGAGAAAGAGAGAGAGGAGGGGCAAGTAGCCCCCTTTATAGTGGGCCAGGTCTATGGGGCGGGACATACCTGGCTGTTGCCAGGTAAGTGTGGGGTGGAGCTTAGACAGAATACCAAGAGTATGGATTCAATATTGAATGATCACTGTGCACACTATGTGTGTTACTCCAGATCCCCTTAGATCACAAAAGGAAAATCTTAGAGCTAACAATTTTTATCCGGAATAGCTTTAAACCATACAAAGATGCCTTAAGAAAAAAACTAACTAAATTGGCTTTCATTTTTTAAATGAAAATAATCATTTTTAATTTCTCCCATGGTTATCTCTCTCATGGCATTGATTTGCTTATCCTTACTGCTAAGTAATAAGGACAGATGTGTGACACCATGGGATCTGCTTGCTTTACATGATCATATTCCACATGTCTAAGGCTCAGCCTAGAATTGGGGTAAAATCACAAAGATAAAAATGTTTTCTGATAACCTTTGGAGATGAATCTACACAGTTGATTTCATTTTTTTTAAAGTTGTTATATACAGGGTATGAAAGAAATATCTGCTTTTTAATAGCTCAGTGAAAGAATGGAAACCCAAGCTTACATGAACATCTAGAAAGATGCTGCCTATGTCCCTCTTCTAGGTGACCTGGTAGCACACAGATCTGGAGCTACAAGACAGGGTAGTGCCCAGGGGAAGCTAATGTTAACTGTACAATGTATTCCCCTCATCACTTCCTTCAGTGAGACCAGGCTTTCCAGAGTGTCGGGAAAAGTGATCTGACCTGGGAAAAAACGATCTGACCTAAGGATTTTCTGGAAGGAGTGCAAGAGAATGCTACACTGAAGAACTTGACCACAACCTACCCCACTGCCTCATGACTGCAATGGAAAACTCGTAAGAGTAAAACTAGAGTATGTCCCTGTGTTCTCTGAAGTCACCTTCTCAAGGCGTGCACAAAGCTGGACACCTCCTATTTGGTAAATGATTCTCCTGAGTGATGTAACAGGTAGAAAGGGAGGTTTCTCTTGCAGGTTACCTCTGGACTTGTTGGCAAGCATTTGCAGGGACATATAGTCACACTTTCTGCTCTTCAAACTGTATGTGAAAAATGATGACAGTCACATGCATCTGAGATGGCAATAAACCTTGTGAGCTTGGCTGGTCCTCTTGTGATCTGATCCTAAGTCCTTCCTTATTATTACAGGATGCTGACTTAGATATAAGACAGCCAGAAAGAAAAAAGAAACAACTCTCCAGCCAGTGTGTAACCTGCTTCTCCATAAATATCCTTCTGCCTCCTACTAAGTACAACTTCAGTTCTTAACTTGAATCTCTGTCTTCATCCAGTGGGAAGTCATATACATTGGTTGAGCATACATATATGTATATGTGTATGTGTATGTGTATATATTCATAATCTTAAAAATCTGATGCTCTTAAAAATGTCAATCAATCATCAAAGGCAGCCCAAATGTAAACCCTGAAAAGTAACTGGATGTGCAGATTCGTCATTTCCAAACAATGATCTTTGAAACTTGTTTTGCGCCTTTGTTTGCCCCATGTTTGAGATCTGGATTGATGGCTGTGGGTTTCTCAGGTCAGACTTTCTAATATGTAGAGTTTAAGTAAAGTAAGAAATGTCAAATGAAAGTTGCTTTAGGTTCATGGAATGGATCTTGTGCTAGCTGTTGGACTGTTTGGGCCAGGGAAATTATATGACGCTTTCTAAAACTACAAAGCTTCTTCAGAGAAGTATTAGAATGTGTGGGTGAACATGCTCAGTCATGTTTTTGGTTAGCTGGAAGCAAGGTGGTTGGGAGATGGAGTGTGGCACATCCTCAATGTTAATGTCTATGTAGATAGGGGCAATCTCTATGTTCAGCAGGCGTGTGATAGAAGAATAGTTCACTCCTTCACCAGGGGTTTGTTGAGTTCCTACAGATGTGCAGCTGGGACTTTAAATGGTTAGTGTGACATGCAGCCCTCTAGGCTAACTGAACCTTTGGTTTTAGAGAAACAAGGTTTACACAACCAGACAAATAAAAGCTTGAGCTGAAAGGAAGGGGAGACACCAGGACAGACAGATGACCAGGTGACAGAGTGATTACTGTTAGCCCGGTGGCTAAGGGGACTTTTGAAAAAATCCTTCAATACCAAGAAAGACAGAGGCATGCACAGATTCCAGACAAGAGCACTTGCAATTACATTTTAAGAAAAATCAATAATTTTTATAGCCAATGTTTAAAAATAAAACTAAATAGCAAAGATGTGGGAGGGGCACTTAAGCCCTCCGTCTGCTTGAAGAGCTATTGGCAGTTGAGGATTCCTGAAGAGGATAGTCACTTTTATTTAGGCGTGTGTCCATGATTGGCTGACCATGTTCCATTGGCAGGCTCCATCCCATGTATATGAGCAACACTAATTGAACTCTGTAAGCTATTTCTTTTTTTTTTTTAGCATTTTTTATTGATATATTTTTTATTTACATTGCAAATGATTTCCCCTTTTCTGGGTCCCCACTCCCCGCAAGTCCCATAAGCCATCTTCCGTCCCCCTATTCTTCCATCCACCCCTTCCCACTTCCCTTCTGGAATTCCCTTATACTCTTGCACTGAGTCTTTCCAGAACCAGGGGCCACTCCTCCATTCTTTTTGGACATCATTTAATTTGTGGATTATGTCCTGGGTATTCAAAGTTTCTAGGCTAATATCCACTTATCAGTGAGTGCATACCATGATTGATCTTTTGAGACTGGGTTACCTCACTTAGTATGATGTTCTCCAGCTCCATCCATTTGTCTAAGAATTTCATGAATTCATTGTTTCTAATGGCTGAATAGTACTCCATTGTGTATATATACCACATTTTTTGTATCCATTCCTCCCGTTGAAGGACACCTAGGTTCTTTCCAGCTTCTGGCTACTACAAATAGGGCTGCTATGAACATAGTGGAGCATGTGTCCTTATTGCATGCTGAAGAATCCTCTGGATATATGCCCAGGAGTGGTATAACAGGGTCCTCAGGAAGTGACATGCCCAGTTTTCTGAGGAACCTCCAGACTGATTTCCAAAGTGGTTGCACCATCTTGCAATCCCACCAGCAGTGGAGGAGTGTTCCTCTTTCTCCACATCCTCGCCAACACCTGCTGTCTCCTGAGTTTTTGACCTTAGCCATTCTGACTGGTGTGAGGTGAAATCTCAGGGTTGTTTTGATTTGCATTTCCCTAATGATTAATGATGTTGAACATTTCTTAAGGTGTTTCTCAACTCTACGAAGTTCTTCATGTGAAAATTCTTTGTTTAGCTCCGTACCCCACTTTTTAATGGGGTTATTTGGTTCTCTGGGTTCTACTTTCTTGAGTTCTTTGTATATATTAGATATTAGCCCTCTGTTGGATTTAGGGTTGGTGAAAATCCTTTCCCAGTCTGTTGGTTGACGTTTTGTCCTTTTGACAGTGTTCTTTGCCTTACAGAAACTTTGTAGTTTTATGAGGTCCCATTTGTCAATTCTTGATCTTAGAGCATAAGCTATTGGTGTTCTATTCAGGAACTTTTCCCCTGTGCCCATGTCCTCCAGGGTCTTCCTCAGTTTCTTTTCGATTAGTTTCAGTGTGTCAGGTTTTATGTGGAGGTCCTTAATCCATTTGGAGTTGAGCTTGGTACAAGGAGTAAGAATGGATCGATGTGCATTCTTCTGCATGCTGACCTCCAATTGAACCAGCACCATTTGTTGAAAAGACTATCTTTTTTCCACTGGATGCTTTCAGCTCCTTTGTCGAAGACCAAGTGACCATAGGTGTGTGGGTTCATTTCTGGGTCTTCAATCCTATTCCATTGATCTGCTTGCCTGATATTGGACCACTACCATGCAGTTTTTATCACTATTGCTCTGTAGTAGAGTTTAAAGTCTGGGATATTGGATCCCCCTGAAGTTCTTTTACTGCTGAGAATAGTTTTAGCTATCCTGGGTTTTTTGTTATTCCAGATGAATTTGAGAATTGCTCTTTCTAGCTCTATGAAGAACTGGGTTGGGATTTTTATGGGAATAGCATTGAATCTGTAGATTGCCTTTGGCAAGATGGCCATTTTAACTATATTAATCCTGCCAATCCATGAGCATGGAAGGTTTTTCCATTTTCTGAGATCTTCTTCGATTTCCTTCTTTAGAGATCTGAAGTTCTTGCCATATAGGTCTTTCACTTGTTTGGTAAGAGTCACCCCAAGATACTTTATGCTGTTTGTAGCTATTGTGAAGGGGGTCATTTCCCTAATTTCTTTCTCAGTCTGCTTATCCTTTGAATATATAAAGGCTACTGATTTGCTTGCATTGATTTTGTAGCCAGCCACTTTGCTGAAGTTGTTTATCAGCTGTAGGAGTTCCCTAGTAGAGTTTTTAGGGTCACTTAAGTATACTATCATATCATCTGCAAATAGTGATAGTTTGACTTCTTCCTTTCCAATTTGTATCCCTTTGACTTCCTTATGTTGTCTAATTGCTCTAGCTAGGACTTCAAGAACTATAATGAAAAGATATGGAGAGAGGGGCAGCCTTGTCTAGTCCCTGATTTTAGTGGGATTGCTTCAAGTTTCTCTCCATTTAGTTTGATGTTGGCTACCAGTTTGCTGTATATTGCTTTTACTATGTTTAGATATGGGCCTTGAATTCCAGTCCTTTCCAAGACTTTTAGCATGAAAGGATGCTGAATTTTGTCAAATGCTTTTTCAGCATCTAATGAAATGATCATGTGGTTTTTTTCTTTGAGTTTGTTTATGTAGTGGATAGCATTTATGGATTTACTTATATTGAACCATCCCTGCATCCCTGGGATGAAGCCTACTTGATCATGGTGGATGATCATTTGATGTGTTCTTGGATTCGGTGGGCAAGAATTTTATTTAGTATTTTTGCATCGATATTCATAAGGGAAATTGGCCTGAAATTCTTTCTTAGTTGGATCTTTGTGTGGTTTTGGTATCAGCGTAATTGTGGCTTCGAAGAAGGAGTTGGGTAGTGTTCCTTCTGTTTCTATTTGGTGGAAAAGTTTGAAGAGTACTGGTGTTAAGTCTTCTTTGAAGGTCTGATAGAATTCTGCACTGGAACCATCTGGTCCTGTGCTTTTTTTGGTTGGAAGCCTATCTATGACCCCTTCTATTTCTTTTGGGGTTATGGGTCTGTTTAGATGGTCTATTTGATCCTGGTTTAATTTTGGTAATTGGTATCTGTCTAAGAAAATGTCCATTTCCTCCAGATTCTCCAGTTGTGTTAAGTACAGGTTTTTGTAGTAGGATCTGATGATTTTTTGAATTTCCTCGGTTTCTGTTGTAATATCTCCATTTTCATTTCTAATTTTGTTAATTTGGATACTTTCTCTGTGCCCTTTGGTTAGTCTGGCTAAGGGTTTATCTATCTTGTTGATTTTTTCAAAGAATCAGCTTTTGGTCTTGTTGATTCTTTGTATGGTTCTCTTGGTTTCTACTTGATTGATTTCAGCCCTGAGTTTGATGATTTCCTGTCTTCTTCTCCTCCTGGGTGAATTAGTTTCTTCTTGTTCCAGGGTTTTCAGTTGTCCCGTTAATCTTCTAGTGTAAGCTCTCTCGAATTTCTTTTTGGAGGCACTCAAAGCTATGAGTTTTCCTCTTAGCACTGCTTTCATTGTGTCCCATAGATTTGTGTATGTTGTGCCTTCATTTTCATTAAATTCTAAGAAATCTTTGATTTCTTTCTTTATTTCTTCCTTGACAAAGGTATCATTGAGTAGAGTATTGTTCAGTTTTCCTGTGTATGTGGGCTTTCTGTTGTTTTTACTGTTACTAAAAACCACTTTTACTCCATAGTGATCTGATAGGAGGCATGGGATTATTTCAATCTTCTTATATTTGTTGAGGTCTGTCTTGTGACCAACTATATGATCTATTTTGGAGAAGGTACCATGAGATGCTGAGGAAAAGGTATATTCTTTTGCTTTGGGATAAAAAGTTCTATATATATCTGTTAACTCCAATCGGTTCAAAGCTTCAATTAGTTTCATTGTCTCCCTGTTTAGTTTCTGTTTTCCTGATCGGTCCATTGGTGAAAGTGGAGTGTTGAAGTCACCCACAATTATTGTGTTAGGTGCAATGTGTACTTTGAGCTTTAGTAAAGTTTCTTTTATTAATGAGGGCACCATTGTATTTGGGGCATAGATGTTCAGGATTGAGAGTTCTTCTTGTTGGATTTTTCCTTTGACCAGCAAGTAGTGACGTTCCATGTCTCTTTTGATGACATTAGGTTGAAAGTCAATTTTATCTGAAATTAGAATGGCAACTCCAGCTTGTTTCCTGGGACCATTTGCTTGTAGAATTGTCTTCCAGCCTTTTACTCTAAGGTAGTTTTTATCTTTGACACTGAGGTGTGTTTCCTGTATGCAGCAAAATGTAGGGTCCTGTTTACATAACCAGTCTGTTAGCCTATGTCTTTTTATTGGGGAATTGAGTCCATTGATGTTAAGAGATATCAAGGAGTAGTGGTTATTGCTTCCTATCATTTTTGATTATAATTTTATACGTGTATGGTTATCTTCTTTGGATTTGATGAAAGAAGATTAAAATCCTGCACTTTCCAGGGTATAGTTTCCCTCATTGTAATGGTGCTTTCCCCCTATTATCCTTTGTAGGGCTGGGTTTGTAGAAAGATATTGTGTAAATTTGGTTTTGTCATGGAAAATCTTGGTTTCTCCATCTATAGTAATTGAGAGATTCGCTGGGTATAGTAGTCTCGGCTGGCATTTGTGTTCTCTTAGAGTCTGCATGAGCTCCGCCCAGGATCTTCTAGCTTTCATGGTCTCTGGTGAGAAATCTGGTGTAATTCTTTTTTTTTTATTCGATATAATTTATTTACATTTCAAATGATTTCCCTTTTTCTAGCCTCCCCACTCCCCGAAAGTCCCGTAAGCCCCCTTCTCTTCCCCTGTCCTCCCACCCACCCCTTCCCACTTCCCCATTCTGGTTTTGCCGAATACTCTTTCACTGAGTCTTTCCAGAACCAGGGGCCACTCCTCCTTTCTTCTTGTACCTCATTTGATGTGTGGATTATGTTTTGGGTATTCCAGTTTTCTAGGTTAATAACCACTTATTAGTGAGTGCATACCATGATTGATCTTTTGAGTCTGGGTTACCTCACTTAGTATGATGTTCTCTAGCTCCATCCATTTGCCTAAGAATCTCATGAATTCATTGTTTCTAATGGCTGAATAGTACTCCATTGTGTAGATATACCACATTTTTTGCATCCACTCTTCTGTTGAGGGATACCTGGGTTCTTTCCAGCATCTGGCAATTATAAATAGGGCTGCTATGAACATAGTAGAACATGTATCCTGATTACATGGTAGGGAGTCCTCTAGGTATATGACCAGGAGTGGTATAGCAGGATCTTCTGGAAGTGAGTTGCCCAGTTTTCGGAGGAACCGCCAGACTGATTTCCAGAGTGGTTGTACCAATTTGCAACCCCACCAGCAGTGGAGGAGTGTTCCTCTTTCACCACACCCTCTCCAACACCTGCTGTCTCCTGAATTTTTAATCTTGGCCATTCTGACTGGTGTAAGATGAAATCTTAGGGTTGTTTTGATTTGCATTTCCCTAATGACTAATGAAGTTGAGCATTTTTTAAGATGCTTCTCCGCCATCCGAGGTCTTCAGGTGAGAATTCTTTGTTTAACTCTGTACCCCATTTTTTAATAAGGTTGTTCGGTTTTCTGGAGTCTAACTTCTTGAGTTCTTTATATATATTGGATATTAGCCCTCTATCTGATGTAGGATTGGTGAAGATCTTTTCCCAATTTGTTGGTTGCCGATTTGTCCTCTTGATGGTGTCCTTTGCCTTACAGAAACTTTGTAATTTTATGAGGTCCCATTTGTCAATTCTTGCTCTTAGAGCATACGCTATTGGTGTTCTGTTCAGAAACATTCTCCCTGTACCGATGTCCTCAAGGGTCTTCCCCAGTTTCTTTTCTATTAGCTTCAGAGTGTCTGGCTTTATGTGGAGGTCTTTGATCCATTTGGATTTGAGCTTAGTACAAGGAGACAAGGATGGATCAATTCGCATTCTTCTGCATGCTGCCCTCCAGTTGAACCAGCACCATTTGTTGAAAAGGCTATCTTTTTTCCATTGGATGTTTTCAGCCTCTTTGTCGAGGATCAAGTGGCCATAGGTGTGTGGGTTCATTTCTGGATCTTCAATCCTGTTCCATTGATCCTCCTGCCTGTCACTGTACCAATACCATGCAGTTTTTAACACTATTGCTCTATAGTATTGCTTGAGGTCAGGGATACTGATTCCCCCAGATTTTCTTTTGTTGCTGAGAATAGTTTTAGCTATCCTGGGTTTTTTGTTGTTCCAGATGAATTTGATAATTGCTCTTTCTAACTCTGTGAAGAATTGAGTTGGGATTTTGATGGGTATTGCATTGAATCTGTATATTGCTTTTGGCAAAATGGCCATTTTAACTATATTGATTCTACCGATCCATGAGCATGGGAGGTTTTCCCATTTTTTGAGGTCTTCTTCCATTTCCTTCTTCAGAGTCTTGAAGTTCTTGTCATACAGATCTTTCACATGTTTGGTAAGAGTCACCCCAAGATACTTTATACTGTTTGTGGCTATTGTGAAGGGGGTCATGTCCCTAATTTCTTTCTCAGCCTGCTTATCCTTTGAGTATAGGAAGGCCACTGATTTGCTTGAGTTGATTTTATAACCTGCCACTTTGCTGAAGTTGTTTATCAGCTGTAGGAGCTCTCTAGTGGAGTTTTTTGGGTCACTTAGGTAGACTATCATGTCGTCTGCAAATAATGATAGTTTGACTTCTTCCTTTCCAATTTGTATCCCTTTGACCTCCTTATGTTGTCGAATTGCCCAAGCCAGTACCTCAAGTACAATATTGAAAAGATAAGGAGAAAGGGGGCAGCCTTGTCTGGTTCCTGATTTCAGTGGGATTGCTTCAAGTTTCTCTCCATTTAGTTTGATGCTGGCTACCGGTTTGCTGTATATTGCTCTTACTATGTTTAGGTATGCGCCTTGAATTCCTGTTCTCTCCAAGACTTTAAGCATGAAAGGATGCTGAATTTTGTCAAATGCTTTTTCAGCATCCAATGAAATGACCATGTGGTTTTGTCCTTTGAGTTTGTTTATGTAGTGGATTGTATTGATGGATTTCCGTATATTGAACCAACCCTGCATTCCCTGGATAAAGCCTACTTGATCATGGTGGATGATTGTTTTGATGTGTTCTTGGATTCGGTTGGCAAGAATTTTATTGAGTATTTTTGCATCGATGTTCATAAGGGAAATTGGTCTGAAGTTCTCTTTCTTTGTTGGATCTTTGTGTGGCTTTGGTATCAGCGTAATTGTGGCTTCGTAGAAGGAACTGGGTAGTGTTCCTTCTGTTTCTATTTTGTGGAATAGTTTTAAGAGTATTGGTGTTAACTCTTCTATGAAGGTCTGGTAGAATTCTGCACTGAAACCATCTGGTCCTGTGCTTTTTTTGGTTGGAAGACTTTCTATGACTCCTTCTATTTCTTTAGTCATTATGGGACTGTTTAGATGGTCTAGTTGGTCCTGATTTAATTTTGGTATTTGGTATCTGTCAAGGAAATTGTCCATTTCATCCAGATTCTCCAGTTGTGTTGAGTACAGGCTCTTGTAGTAGGATCTGATGATTTTTTGGATTTCCTCAGTTTCTGTTGTTATATCTCCCTTTTCATTTCTAAGTTTGTTAATTTGGATACTTTCTCTGTGCCCTTTGGTCAGTCTGGCTAAGGGTTTATCTATCTTGTTGATTTTCTCAAAGAACCAGCTCCTGGTTTTGTTGATTTTTTGTATGGTTCTCTTTGTTTCTACTTGATTGATTTCAGCCCTGAGTTTGATGATTTCCTGCCTTCTACTCCTCCTGGGCGAAATAGCTTCTTTTTGTTCTAGGGCTTTCAGGTGTGTCATTAAGCTGGTAATGTATGCTCTCTCCATTTTCTTTTTGGAGGCACTCAGGGCTATGAGTTTTCCTCTTAGCACTGCTTTCATTGTGTCCCATAGATTTGGGTATGTTGTGTTTTCATTTTCATTGTGTTCTAAAAAGTCTTTAATTTCTTTCTTTATTTCTTCCTTGACCAAGGTATCATTGAGTAGAGTATTGTTCAGTTTCCACGTGTATGTGGGTTTTCTGTTGTTTCTGTTGCTATTGAAGACCACTTTTACTCCATAGTGATCAGATAGGAGGCATGGGATTAGTTCTATCTTCTTATATTTGTTGAGGTCTGTCTTGTGACCAATTATATGGTCGATTTTGGAGAATGTACCATGAGGTGCTGAGAAAAAGGTATATTCTTTTGTTTTAGGATAGAATGTTCTATATATATCTGTTAAATCTAATTGGTCCAAAGCTTCAATTAGTTTCATTGTGTCCCTGTTTAGTTTCTGTTTTCCTGATCGGTCCATTGAGGAAAGTGCAGTGTTGAAGTCACCCACTATTATTGTGTTAGGTGCAATGTGTACTTTGAGTTTTAATAAAGTTTCTTTTACGAAAGAGGGTGCCCTTGCATTTGGAGCATAGATGTTCAGGATTGAGAGTTCTTCTTGTTGTATTTTTCCTCTGACCAGCAAGAAGTGTCCCTCAGAGTCTCTTTTGATGACTTTGGGTTGAAAGTCAATTTTATCTGATATTAAAATGGCTACTCCAGCTTGTTTCCTGAGACCATTTGCTTGTAAAATTATCTTCCAGCCTTTTTCTCTAAGGTAGTGTTTGTCTTTGACCCTGAGGTGTGTTTCCTGTAAGCAGCAAAATGTAGGGTCCTGTTTACGTATCCAGTCAGTTAGTCTGTGTCTTTTTATTGGGGCATTAAGTCCATTGATGTTAAGAGATATTAAGGAATAGTGATTGTTACTTCCTATCATTTTTGACGTTATTTTTTAAATTTGATTGCTTAACTTCTTTTGGGTTTTATGAAAGGTTACTATCTTGCTTTTTCCAGGGTGAAGTTTCCCTCCTTGTATTGGTGTTGTCCTCCTATTATCCTTTTTAGGGCTGGGTTTGTGGATAGATATTGGGTAAACTTGGTTTTGTCATGAAATATCTTAGTTTCTCCATCTATGGTGATTGAGAGTTTTGCTGGATATAGTAGTTTTGGTTGGCATTTGTGTTCTCTTAGAGTCTGCATGAGATCTGCCCAGGACCTTCTAGCCTTCATAGTCTCAGGTGAAAAGTCTGCTGTGATTCTGATAGGTCTTCCTTTATATGTTACTTGGCCTTTTTCTCTTACTGCCTTTAATATTCTTTCTTTGTTTAGAACATTTGGTGTTTTGATTATTATGTGATGGGAAATATTTCTGTTCTGGTCCAGTCTGTTT
The DNA here is from genome assembly GCF_947179515.1 of Apodemus sylvaticus. NCBI lineage: Eukaryota > Metazoa > Chordata > Mammalia > Rodentia > Muridae > Apodemus > Apodemus sylvaticus. The sequence continues at coordinate 18,122,769 of NC_067482.1, read as the reverse complement.
GGAGTTCTGTAGGCTTCTTGTATATTCATGGGCATCTCTCTCTTTAGGTTAGGGAAGTTTTCTTCCATAATTTTATTGAAGATATTTGCTGGCACTTTAAGTTGTAAATCCTCACTCTCATCTATGCCTATAATCCTTAGGTTTGATCTTCTCATTGTGTCCTGGATTTCCTGGATATTTTGGGTTACAAGCTTTTTGCATTTTGCATTTTTTTTTAACTGTTGAGTCCATGGTTTCTATGGAATCTTCAGCATCTGAGATTCTTTCTTTTATCTCTTGTATTCTGTTGTTGATATTTGCATCTCTGTCCCCTGATTTCTTCCCAAGGCTTTGTATCTCCAAAGTTGTCTCCCTTTGAGTTTTCTTAGTTGTTTCTACTTCTGATTTTAGATCCTGGATGGTTTTGCTTAGCTCCTTCACTTGCTTGTTTGTGCTTTCCTGTAATTCTTTAAGAGATTTTTGTGTTTCGTCTTTCATGACCTCAGCCTGTTGACCAAAGTTCTCCTGTATTTCTTTAAGTGTTTTTTGCGTTTCCTCCTTGTTGGCTTTTGTATTCTCCTGGATTTCTTTCAATGATTTTTGTGTTTCCCTTGCAAGGGCTTCTAACTTTTGATCCATTTTCTCCTGAATTTCTTTAAGTATGTCCTTCATGTGTTCCTGTACCAGCATCATGACCAGTGATTTTAAATCCAAATCTTGTTTTACTGGTGTGATGGGGTATCCAGGACATGCTGGTAGAGGAGAATTGGGTTCAGATGTTGCCATATTGCCTTGATTTCTGTTAGTGACATTCCTGCGTTTGCCTTTTGCCATCTAGTTCTCACTGGTGTTAGTTTGTCTTGTCAGTGCTGGACTCACCAGTGCAAGCTGCCCCTTCCCCGTTGGCCTCTGGTGCCCAGCTTACCCCCTGCACTGCCTGTAGACAGGGTGCTGCTGCCCAGGCTGATCAGATCCCAAATCAGGCACGCGAAGGCTCCTCCAGGGGCCCGCTGGATTCACTGGAGCACACTGACTTCTCCCAGCTGGCCGCCCAGAAGCCCTGCTAGCCTCTTACAAGACCCGGAGATGTGGTGTGGCCGCCCAGGCTGATCTGGATCCGGAAGCGGAGAGAGTTGAGCTGAGGGCTTCTGCCTGAGGCCTTTCCCCAGATTGTGTCTGTGGACCAGATGGAGCCCGTGTGCACCCCCAGGGAGCGCCAATGGTGTATGCTGCTGTGACCTCCCCTGTGTTCTGGTCACTCCTCTGGGCAGCCGATCCGCCAACCGGGCTGTCGCACACAAGGTTAGCCTGGCCGCCCAGTCCCTGAGTCCAGACAAAAGCCTGGGAGGCCAAGGTCCGAGCAAAGTTCCCCTAGGGCTATGACTGTTAATTGGGTCCGCCAGGTGACCCAGATGGCGAACGTGCGCGCCCGCGCTCCCTGAAAGCGCAGGGAGAGTCTTCTGTGCTAACAACCTCCTGGGCGGGTTTACTCACAGATGGCCCACCAAGCCGCCCAGTTCTTGGGGTCAGTCCTGTGCCTTTTGGGGCCTAGACCCCCGCTTTGTTAGCCTCAGGCTATGCCTGTTACGGGTCTGCCCGCCAGAGCTCTCTGTCGTCCTGCAGGCAAAATGGCGGCGCGGGCGTAGGCCCGGGCAAAATAACTCCTGGCTGGGTTGGCACCCCGATGGCCCCCCGAACAGCCCAGGGCCTGGGTGCAGGCCAACGCCCGTCGGGCTCAGATCCCCGCGTTGTTGGCCTCGGGGATTATGTTTGTGTACCTCAGTCTGTCCAATCTCTGGAGTCCGATACCAAGATGGAGATGATCCTCTCCTGACTGGTGGGAGGCAGAGTTCTGAAGTGGCTTCCGTGCAGCGAAAGGCGCCGCACAACTGCAGCTGCTTGCTGCCCGGCTGGTCAGCGAAGGTCAGTGGTTGTGGGCGCAGGGCCTAACTGGACCCTGTGTCGCCTTGGTTCCACTGCTGATGGCCCTTCAGCTGGATCAGCCACTGCTGCACTCTCTGGTGTAATTCTGATAGGTCTTCCTTTATATGTTACTTGCCCTTTTTCTCTTACTGCCCTAAATATTCTTTCTTTGTTTAGTACATTTGGGGTTTTGATTATTATGTGACGGGAGGTATTTCTGTTCTGGTCCAGTCTGTTTGGAGTTCTGTAGGCTTCTTGTATATTCATGGGCATCTCTCTCTTTAGGTTAGGGAAGTTTTCTTCCATAATTTTGTTGAAGATATTTGCTGGCCCTTTAAGTTGTAAATCTTCACTCTCATCAATATCTATAATCCTTAGATTTGGCTTTCTCATTGTGTCCTGGATTTCCTGGATATTTTGGGTTACAAGCTTTTCACATTTTGCATTTTTTTTAACTGTTGAGTCCATGGTTTCTATGGTATCTTCGGCATCTGAGATTCTTTCTTCTATCTCTTGTATTCTGTTCTTGATATTTTCGCTTATGGTCCCTGATTTCTTCCCAAGGTTTTCTATCTCCAAAGTTGTCTCCCTTTGTGCTTTCTTAGTTGTTTCTACTTCTGTTTTTAGATCCTGGAATTTTTTGCTCAGTTCTGTCATTTGCTTGTTTGTGTTTTCCTCTTATTCTTTAAGCGATTTTTGTGTTTCCTCTTTCATGACTTCTGCCTGTTGATCAAGGTTCTCCTGTATTTCTTTAAGTGATTTTTGCGTGTCCTCCTTATTGGCTTTTGTATTCTCCTGAATTTCTTTCAATGATTTTTGTGTTTCCCTTGTAAGGGCTTCTAATTTTTGATCCATTTTCTCCTGAATTTCTTTAAGAATGTCCTTCATGTGTTCCTGTACTAGCATCATGACCAGTGATTTTAAATCCAAATCTTGTTTTTCTGGTGTGTTGCAGTATCCAGGACTTGCTAATGTTGGAGAATTGGGTTCAGATGCTGCCATAATGCCTTGGTTTCTGTTAGTAACGTTCCTACGTTTGCCTTTAGCCATCTGGTTCTCCCAGGAGTTAGATGGTCTTATTGTCACTGGCTGGAGCTTCAACCTACTGTGGATCTTTAAGGTTATCTCTGCAACACTGGATGACTGGGTTTCTTCTGGCACAGTCATGATATGATAGCTTCCTCTTTTGTGCCTTTGGAGCCCTTCTCAGTCTTGCCTCAAGCAATGTTATACTTAGGTTGCCAAGGTCAACCAGGTTTTCTCTGTCTGCTCTATTATGGAGGGAAGAAGTTGTGGTGGGGGTCACTCCCTCTGTTGATTCTCACATAGGACACAGATCCTGTGATGGACTGGCTTGCAGATGAACCACCTATGTGCTCAGTTCCTGAGTGCAGACAGACCCCTGGCGGTTTGCACCACCAGAAATCTAAAGCTCAGGGTGATATAGTACCTAGTGATCCTTTTGTGTCCAGGCAGGCAGCGAGTATGGCCATGGGGCTTCTCTCCTTCCAAGCTCCCTGGGCAGGACATGGGCCCCGAGCCCGGTGGGCTGACAGACAAAAGCCACCTACGTGCTCAGTTCCTGAGTGCAGGCAGACCCCTGGCAGTTTGCACCACCAGAAATCTAAAGCTCAGGGTGGTACAGTACCTAGTGATCCTTTTCTGTCCCTGCAGATAGCAAATATGGCCGCGGGGCTTCTCTCCTTCCACAGCTTCTTCAAGCTATTTCTCTTTAAAGAGGATATCAAATGGGGATAAGGTAGATGGGGGCAGGATATAGAGCAGTATGAGGGAACAAAGGCATAGGCATGAATATGATATAAATACATAGTATGATATTCCCAATGAATAAAACTATTATTTACAAATAATAAATAAATTTAAGATGGAATAACATTGTTACAAAACAACAACGACATGCCAATGTTCTTAGCACTAATCAAGGCAAAATGAAAGAGAATACCAAGCAAAGACCACATTGAGAAGGCCATTTGGACTATAGTCTACATGTAGGAAGAAGTTTTTAGGTCAGTTTTAGTAAGAGAAGGACACGAGTTATTCAATGGAAAATTTACCATGTAGGAAAGAGAATAACTTTCCCAGGACAAGTAAGATCCCTTAAAAAGAAAAAAACAACTTGGCATTCAATTCTGAAGCCTTTAAAGTTCCTTCATTGTAAAGCACCTCCAAGCACACTTATATACACAAACACTGTGTTCGTAATGCTCAAGTTCTTCCCTCTGGTCACCAACTTGCCCTGTCTTAGCTTGACCCTTAGCGTTGGCTCTGAACAGTTCTTCCATCCCAGTAATTGCTCTTCTATTCCAGCTTCTTCTCTAATATAAGTGGGAGCAGGCTACCTCTCTTCTCTTCTTTTCTTATGTTTTTCCTAATGCCCATTGGAGTACACATATTGCTAAGGCTTCGTTGTTTAACGCTTGAAAGATGGTCCCATGGCATTTCAAAGTATCCTACAAATGTCGAGAGAAGAGTAGATGCTCTCCTCTGTAAGTTCATGGTGAATTCTTACTTGGAAAGATAAACAATACAGTAGATGAAAATAAAGCCATGCATGAAAAAGGAGCCTGGACACAAGGATACATAAAGATAGATTAATGTTGTCTGTCTTACAGTAACGTTGAATTCAAATGTATCCATCCTCAGTATTAAAGAGAAAGCTCTGATCCCATTGTTGGATGTGGTATATTTACAAAATGAAAATGAAGGTATGCTACATTTACCTCCGTATATTTCTAACATACTTTCACTTGTCTTCCCAGAGGAAATTGTAAAAACGTTATGGAAGGTTTTGCTCTAAATAGGTGAATATGTTTCAGAATATCTCTTTATAGTAAATTTTATTTGTTTGATTTTTAATGTGTAGGTAGTTTAGATTTCATAATGTAGCCTATCTCAGCCCAAATGCACAAGTCAATTTATAACTCTTAATGGCAAACGCCTGGTTGCCCCTGATCCCCATTCTGTAGGTCTGCTCGAAAGCCTTTACTCAAAGAATAGGGCACTGGTCTTGTTCCAGGAAAAGTGAAATAGAAATGATATCAAGTCTAAGTTGCTGGCATTGTGCTTTCTGGTCTATGACATGTCTATAAAGTCCTGAAATGTCATAGCCTATTTCCGTGATAAGTTCCCCATATCAAACGAGCTAAGACAAGTTTAATGTGGGTGTACAAAGAAAAAGTAATAGTCAAATGAGTTTCCTGTCGTGTCACAGGTAGTAAGAGTGCTTGTATAAATCATCTTTCAAAGCACTACCCCTTCAACTGAAGTTACAGCTTTTAATTCTCCAATTGTCTTCTCTCAGTCTATGAGTGAGTCAGAGAGCTGGCATCTGGCCCTGCCTCTCCTGACTCAGAAGTGCTTCCCTTCCAGCTGCCACAAATTTTTTGGAAGAGAAGGGGTGGAACCTTTTCTGTGAGTCAAAAGACAATGGGAGACAGAAGAAAGAAGCGAGGTGGCATCCATAGCCCAAATGTGTTTCACAAAGACTAGTCAAGGATAAAAGGATAAGGGGGTGGTATATTTAAGGGGGCAGGAGGAGAGGGCTAACCAAAACAAAATGTGTGTGGAATTGCCTAAGGAATCCTACTGCCTGGCAGTCTAATTAAGAGGATCTGAAGGGAGGTACTGCATGGCTTGGAACATGGTGTCCACAGAAGCAAAGCATTACTAAATACAAATCCCAGGAACAGGTACGGGGTACCTCTGTAAGAACTGCTGATCAGATAGTCCTAAAAACCTCCCTGGTTTCTCCATAAGTTTCAATCCATGTGTATGATATTGTCGGTAATAATTCTGGTGGGTAACCAAGAGAAATGTCAAAGACCTGTAATACTTTGTACACAGTTTGATGCTGTGTCAGTCTTCCTAAGAAACAGTAGTAAGTGTCCTCCTCCCACTGAAGTCCTATGGCTTTCCCAGGCCAACCTGTGTAAAAGTGGCACAACTGTTAGGGGTACCTATCTTCTCTCTGATTGGATTTAATGCTCATTGTTAGAGGAAGGAATATATCTGGTTCTTGGTTATATATATATATATACTTGGTTAAGTAGCCATGATTTGGAAGACTATAAGTTTCATGGGTGGGAAACACTACTGTTCTTTACGTAGACCAGCACAACATCAACATGCCCTTGAAATGTCTGTATTTATACCAATAGACAAACAGTTCTCTCAACCTTCATCAGAGAAGCCTTGTTGTAGTAAGCTCATAATGGCCCAAGATGGCAATAATACCCTAAAGAAGACCTTCATTCTACCTGCTTTGAGGTTTGGAAAACATTGTGTTAGAAGGGGAAGAAAGAATGAAAGATCTGGAAGATAGAAAAGAGGATTACCATAATCACAGAGATCAGAAAAGAAACCCAGAAAACATACAAGTGTTCATTTCACACTTCGCACAATACTATAATAAACCACAAGTCCAGGACCATGCCCGAGTAGATCTAATGAAACTACAGAAATCATCATCTCCTTGGGGTTCAGGAAATGTCAAGGGCATTAAGTTTCAAGAACACTAGTTCAGAACAAGCTAAAGCTAAAGTTTTAGAATTTAGCTAATAATTTTCTCAATATTTTAGTAGTCTCTTAACTATTTTAAATTAGAAATCTGCTTAATGTTTTGCTTCCTTAACTTTATTATTTTTAAAATATGAATAGCCACATTCAATTGTGTGGCTCCAGGTCTGAGTGGCTGCCAAGTGGAAGAGAAGAAAATGGAGAGTAGTGGTTTGATGGTCTTCTTCCCTTGCATCTGCTGTGTAGAATCTTCTAGAGTGACCTTTCTGGCCAGGGTGGATGGTCTTAACAGTACCTTTCCTTTTCCCTCATGAGTTTAGCTTTCAACGTCACTGTGCCCTCCTTTCTCCAACCTTAAAATGAAGATACTTGGCTGCTTGTCTGGCAGACTTGTGATAGACATTAAGTATGAAGTGCTCAGAATGGGGCACAGAAGCCCTTTGAAAAGAAGCACTTCAGGAGCATGTGGTGGTCTCAGGAGACTACAGGACAGGCACACATGGTGATCTCAGGAGACTACAGGAGCACGTGGTGGTCTCAGGACACTACAGGAGCATGTGGTGATCTCAGGACACTACAGGAGCACGTGGTGGTCTCAGGACACTACAGGAGCACGTGGTGGTCTCAGGACACTACAGGAGCACGTGGTGGTCTCAGGAGACTACAGGAGCACGTGGTGGTCTCAGGACACTACAGGAGCACGTGGTGGTCTCAGGAGACTACAGGAGCACGTGGTGGTCTCAGGAGATAGGCCATCAGCCTTTTCTGGGACACAGCAGCAGGACTGTTGTCTAAATGGAATTCTCCGAAAGCCCTGCCCAGCAGGCACACAGTTACTTACTCCTGTTTAGCCGGAGCTATGGGCTAGAATAATTGTCATGTGAAATAACTAGGAACAAACTAGAAAGCTTTACTTAAAAGTTGAATAGAATTTTTCCTTTTATTTTTTTCTTAAAAAGAGAAGTTATCAAGCAATCTTCTGAGCTGCTTCTATTGGTTACAATAGAAAAAGCTGTAAAAAGTAGATTCCTAGGGTGCTGGCTTCTCATGGCAGCCAAGGGGTGGTTTCTTCATCTGGAAGAGCCAATTTATAGAAAGCTGCTGTAGCGGTCGTCACTGCAACAGAACCAGTATTTCTGTCTCAGAGAATGGACAGAGCAATAGGATGACAGCATTCACTTTGCACAACTGTTATGGTCTTTGGATCTCAGCACATAGCTTCTGAGTTACGACTGTGAGAGTCACTGTGTGTCCCTGCAGAATCACTGTAACCATTGTATATTGCCAGTGTCCTTCCCAAAAGAGATGCATCTTTTGCACAAGAGTGGCTGAGATCCAACTTCCAGCCAAACATAATAACATTTGTACCTGCTACGGTATAAGACAAAGAAGGAATGCCTGCGATTAAACAGAAGTCCTGGAAGCAAGGGCAGAGTGGAAACCAATAGTCAGGGCAAGGTTCCTCCTTCACGTGACCCACAGAGATGCAGAAGGCCGTCAGTTATCACAGTCTCATCCTCTGCATACACAGGCTTTTATGCATCCTATGAGCTACTGGTTGTCCCATCAAGAATGCCCATGAATCCATTTTGGGATCTAGATTTCAGGTGACTCACTCCTTCATGTAGCTCTCCTGTAAAGAAGACCAACCTACAAAAGACACACTGGATTTCTGCTCACCCTACCCAATTCTAACTTTTTGAAATTCCAGCCCAACCTAAAATTCTTGTGATGAATGGCTTCTTCAGGTATGATGTTGACTCTGACAAAACCTGAGTAACAGTCTACACAGCTGCCACTCCCCACCAAAGGAATCGACATGCAGAAAATGCACAAGAATGATAATTCTGTTCTTACGTGACACAACTTCCCTCTGGACAAATATTAGTCAAGCAGGAAAGTTCTCAAAAGAATCCCCACCTTCACCCAGGGCTACCAGCTTGACAGCAATCATCCTCATCAAAAACAAACAAACAAACAAACAAAACAAAAACAAAAGAAAACAAGAAAACAGTGGTCAGATTCTACATATTTGTCTGGTCTCTCAAGTTATTAAGTGTAACTGTTTACTAAGGGATCTGCTAAAAACAGCAACAAAGTATGAAGTTTGTAACTATTGCTGTGTCCAAATAAGAAACAAAACCCTCTTTGGGGAAATATAAGCTCTGATAAAAATGTAAGTCACTTTCAAATACTGTGAAGAATGAGTACTTAAGTGATTTTAAAATGAATTAATATAAAACACACACATATAAGTTATGTTAAGTAAAAGACTATATGTAATGTTCCTACAATTATGTAACTCATCAATAATGAAAATACTGGGAAGTTATAGGCAGAAACAATTAAATTCTATATTGGAGATATTTTTATTGATACATATGATTGAAAGTATCTTAAAAGAAAGAAAATATTCTAGGCAAATGCAGAGAAAAATACCAGTGACAAGAAAATATGTGTTTCTTAGATGGTCATGGTTAATGGAAAAAATCAAATGTAATATGAGAAAATTTAACAAAATATAGAAGTTTATTGTAGAAAATAAATGCTGTAAATGACTATTAGTTAATCTTCTCAAAATGCAAAGATCCATTACTACAAAGTTCACGGTTAGTCTGCATAGACTTAGCCTTGCCTTTCTGGTATGCACAGTCTAGAAAGGGTTTGTCCAAGTTAGCAGGCAGTGCCATAACCAGAGTGAGCCCTGCCAGGCGTGCTCAGAGTCCATGGGATGTCCACCCTGCTACTCAGGGTACACTAGCAAAAGAAAACTCCGAATGGTTGTATATACCACCTTACCAAACAGAGCAAGCAAACAAGCAAAAAGGTTGTTCAGTGGCAGGCTGGAAGGCACATCCCTAAAATAAGCAGTGGCTTTGGAAATGGCCATGAATGCCTATTAAATCCACCCTACACTGAAGTCCAGAATCTTCCCAATGACCTATAAGGAAGAGCATTTGGCAGTTACCTCTGTTTGACCTTGATCCTCTTGATACTGGTACTCATCATTATCAGGGGTGTTCTCATGCCCAATAATGATGACTGAAGTTAAAAGTTACAGTCTAGCTCTAATACCATTAAATGCGACACACAGAGATGTCCAACATCAAGAATGCATCAGTGTGTTTAAAGCTCCTCAGCAGATGGTGTGCACAGGAAACTGATGAGAGTACTCCTCTGAAGACCACCTGCTTTCTGATGGCGTAGCTCTTCTCTGCTCTCCGTCATTCTGACATTCTTGGTGCATAGGCAACGTGATGAAGAATTAGATGGCACAGTGTTTGCTTCCCAGGAGAATTACATTTCCCTATAGAAGAGTCTCAGTTGACTTAAAGAAAGAAAAGCGAAGAAGTGTTCCTTTTTCCCCACATCCTCTCCAGCATCTGCTGTCCCCTGAGTTTTTCACCTTAGCCATTCTGACTGGTGTAAGGTGGAATTGTTGGTGGGATTGAAAGCTGGTAAAAACCACTCTGGAAATCAGTTTGGCGATTCCTCAGAAAATTAGACATGGCACTACCTGCTGACCCAGCTATACCACTCCTGAGCATATACCCAGAAGATGCTCCTACATGTGATAAGGATATATGCCCCACTATGCTCATAGCTGACTTATTTATAATATCCAGACGCTGGAGAGTACCCAGATGCCCTTAAACAGAGGAATAGATACAGAAACTATGGTATATATACACAATGGAGTACTATCCAGCTAATAAAAACAATGAATTCATGAAATTCTTAGGCAAATGGATGGAACTAGAAAGTGTCATCATGAGCAACGTAACCCAATCACAAAAGAACACACATGGTTTGCACTCACTGATAAGCGGATGTTAGCCCAAAAGCTCAAAATAAACAAGTTACAATTCACCCAGCACAGGAAGCTCAAGAAGAAAGAGGACTTAAGTGAGGGTGCTTTTGTTCCTCTAAGAAAGGGAACATAATATTCACAGGAGCAATAAGGGAGACAATGTGTGGAGAAGAAACTAAAGTAAAGGCCACCCAGAGACTGCCCTACCTGGGGATTCACCCTATAAACAGTCAACAAAACCCAACATTACTATGGACAAGAAATGTATACCAAAAGGAGCATGCCATGGTTGTCACTGGAGGGGCCCTGCCAGAACCTTATACAGAGGCAGATGCTAGCAACCAACTATTGGACTGGGCATGGGGTCCCCAACGGAGGATCTGGAGGGTGGTCCAGAGGAGCTGAAGGGGTTTATAGTCCCATGGGAAGAACAATGATCTCGGCCACCCAGACACCCCAAGACTCCCAGGGACTGAACCACCAACCAAAGGGCACACATGTGGCATAGGAGGCCTTGTTGGGCATCAGTGGGAGGAATGGTCCTTGGTCAGGTAAAGGCTCAACAGAGGCCCCAAGAAAGGGAAACTGAGGTGGGAGGGGCATATACATGGAGGCAGTGGGAGGAAGAAGGGGGATGGGTTGGGATCTTAGGGGAGGGGGAAAGGTTTTACCATCGGCAATGTAAATGAAGACGATATTCAATTAAAAAAAGGAAAAAAATCCAAAAAAAGAAAGAAAAATGAAGCACAGTGACTGCTTTGTATACACAAGTTTAATTAGCATAGTTAGGAAGCACCAAATTTTCTCTAATGACATCCTTACCAGATTAGTAATGACTTCTTCAAACACCTTTTCCTTGAAAAATAAGGTTTCTTAAAAATGTATAGAGTTTGGATGAGAGCAGGAAGAGAGAAAGAAACTGGAGACAAAGAAGTTTTTAGACAAAGAAGTCAGTCAGGAGAATGCTCCAGAGACAGCAAGCCCCTTTAGTCCCCAGAAGTCACTGGGCCTATGTAAAATAAAGGGACATTTGGGGGGAAAATAATTGCTCTGAATTGGTTAGCCGGGAAGAAGTAGAGAAACATGAAAACGTAGAGTCAGTCATACAACAGTGTGAAAGGATGAGGCTGTAAGGAAAGGACTCTAGGAAGTGATAACAAAATCCAGTGCAGGAATCTCACAAGCCGGAAATAACAAAAATGGGCACAGGAAACCAAGAAACAGCCTTGACCATTCTTTGACGTGAAAGGCAAAACAGGAGCCAATAACAAGATGGAGTAGGGATGGGGAGACTTGTAGAGATGGAAAGAAAGAAAAGGAGGGAGGAAGGAGGAGGGAGGGAGAGGAGGAGGGAGGGGAGGAGGGAGGGAGAGGAGGAGGGAGGGGAGGAGGGAGGGAGAGGAGGAGGGAGGGGAGGAGGGAGGGAGAGGAGGAGGAAGGGGAGGAAGGAGGGAGAGGAGGAGGGAGGGGAGGAAGGAGGGAGAGGAGGAAGGAGGGAGAGGAGGAGGGAGGGGAGGAAGGAGGGAGAGGAGGAGGGAGGGGAGGAAGGAGGGAGAGGAGGAGGGAGGGGAGGAAGGAGGGAGAGGAGGAGGGAGGGGAGGAGGGAGGGAGAGGAGGAGGGAGGGGAAGAGGGAGGGAGAGGAGGAGGGAGGGGAAGGGGGAGCAAGAGAGACAGAGAAGCAAAAGCCAGAGGATGCTGGGGCAGCAATGTAAATGGTAACTGCAGTTGATGGAGAGAAAAAGAGAAAGATGGTGACATTTGTCTTACTGTCCCCAGGATACTGAGATGCTAAAGCAGAGATATTTCCTTATAAGGTATAAGAAAAGGGTATAGATCAAGAAAGAGCAGAGCTTTGCATCATAAGTGGTAGGTTTATACAAGTTTCTTTTCCAAAAATTGTATTACATTGTGTGTGTGTGTGTGTATGTGTGTGTGTGTGTTTGTGTTTGTGTGTGGTGTGCATGCTCATCAATGTGTCATGAGGTGCACGTGAAAATCAAGATGATGTCAGTTCTTGCCTTCCACCATTTTGGTCTCAAGGATTGAACTCGGGGTTGTCTGGTCAGGTTGGGTGGCACACACCCTGACCACTGACCATCTCACCAACCCACATGAGTTTCTCTTAAAGGAAAAGGGCAGAATGGTGATTATGTCAACCCTTTGTTTGCAGAAGAACTCTTATGTTAAAGCAAACATAAGCCAAACGCCCAGTGTGTCCTGTAGATAGGAACAGACCCAGCAGCTTGCAGGTGCAAAGGTCTTAGAAGCCCTTTCTGTGCAGAATCCCTCATCCCATGGTGTCCTGGGAAACAGTCACCACTGGGATGCGTGGAAGGAGGAGGTGAAGAGGCAGGTAAAAGGGAGTATGTCTTACATCTCATGCCTCGAACTAAGTGAGTGTGACCTCCAACACTATAGAACTCCCGCTCAGATCTGACTGACCAAAGAGAAAGGCTGACTTCACAGAGCAGCAGAGACCTGTCTTCTTAGTCCTCTGCAGAAGGTGCCAGAGTATCTGGCTATGATCCTTTAATCCATCTCCTGTAAAGCAAAGGTCTAACCCAAACCTCTAAATCTAAAGGCAAACGCGCTCCCTTCTTTCTGCCCAGGACGAAGTCAGGCTTGCTTTCCCCTATTTAGCTAAGGAAGCCCTAACTCCACTTCCAGGCTGCCGTAGAGCCTTTCCTCAGGCAGTCCTGTCCCTTGCTATATGTGCTAACCTAGCACACCTCAGTGTGACTGGTGTGTGTGTGTGTGTGTGTGTGTGTGTGTGTGTGTGTGTGTGTGCCCTGCTATCTCTCTAACTCCACTGTGCACCCACAGAGCCTGCCACAGAAAATAGTGCTCAGTAATCCTTGGTGGACTGTGAGGCCAGGGAAGGAAAGGGAAAGTGAGAAGGAAATCATCGGAAGGGAGGAATGGGACAGGGAAGCAAGGAAACTAGAAATGTCCTCCTGAAAACACAGTCAGCCCAACTTCCTTCTACCCCGAGGGAGGGGATGGCAGGACAATGGATGATGCCCCACAGCTAATTCTGTATCAAAAGTAAAGAAGATATTAGCAAATTGATTCCCTCACATCCTTGAGGTTTACAAAAAGAATTATACACATTTTCTTTTATTTTTGCAAATAAATCACCTTTTATTGAAGGGAAATAGAAAGGGAAACACCTTCAGAGATAAGGCAGCAAGAAGCCTTGGAGACAGCCAAGATCTACTACCATTGGTGCGGTGCAGTCCTGGAGGCCTACTTGGGGAGGGAGCACTTGGGGGAGAGGGAGGGGCAGAAGGAAATGCAGATATAGAAAAGAGGTTCGCTGCAGGGCAGAGTGGGAAAGAAGGTAACAGGTAGGAGGCTAATCTTTCTCTTTGCCTTCTAAGGGATACATACGGTTTAATAACTCATTAAAACACACACACACAGAGAGAGAGCTCAGAGAATTTCAATTGAGTACAAGAAAATACATTCCAACACTAAAACCATGATATTTCCCATGGGTCACATGATACAATTGACTTTAGCTGTAATGGTGGAAATTCTGCAGATATATTAAGCAGATGCCTGGGTTCACGTCTAGAAAAGTGTTCAGTCATCCCTGCTGGGGGCTGTGTCTCCTGTCCTCAGATCCTCGCCCACAGGAGGAGTACCTGACATAGCCTTAGAGCCCAGCTGATGCTTACAGAATGAATGTCTGCGCATGCTGCATTTCCACTCACAGGAGATGAAGCAACACCGATAAGTCGCGCTGCTCTCCTGCCGGCTAAGATGCTCCCAGCTGACTCATGAGCGTCCGTGACTTCTTGGTGGACACCATATGCTGAGCTGTTCTCAGCCGCATTGTTTATTATGCTTTCATATTAGGAAGTTAAAACAGCCAAAGAATATTAATATAATTAGCCTTGGACGGGAGAGGAAGCCCACGCACAATTTAGAGCTTGTTAACAGCCCCGTGACGAAGGCAGGAATCATCAAAAAGAGCAAGCCATTAGGCTGAGAGTGTCATTGTCAACAGAAATACTATCTCCTCATCTGCCGGGCGCGTTCAGTCAGTGGAGGGACCTCAGCGGGGACATTCATCTTCAGAGGTCATGCTAATGTTCTGGGCGGCAGATCTCCAACCCGACCTTTCCTCCCCTCTGCTCCCCACACAGGCTCGACAGCATTTTTACTAAAGAAATAACAGGCTTTGGGGAATTCTGCCCCGCCCCACCGCCTACACAAGCCTGGGTGCCCTGTCCTTTCTCTCTTTCTTGGTCCCCTGAGGAAGGTGAGTCTCTATCCCTGAGCCACATTCAGATGACATCCCCAATGGCTGTCTTCCGGGCAGCTTCCGGTTCACGCCCAGGCCTTCCGCCCTTACCACTCCCTGACCCCCGCCCTCTTACTTAGTTCATCCCTTTCTGACTTTCCAGAAGAGAAGTTAACTCTCTCGCCCTCTTAGATCCCTCCTCGGGTGGCGACCCTCTGCCCCTGAACTTGACCTTTCACTAAAGGCTCTGATGACTGGCACTGTGGAAACCCTGCAAACCAGTTGGTCACTGAACTGGTCACTGTACATCTCTCCTGGCATCGCCCCATTGGGTCCAACTTAATGTCAGTCAGTCTCTTACTCTGCTCAGAGACAGTGGCTGTTCTCACGTGTTTTTTTTTTTTTTTTAAATTGTTAATGTCTGAAAAACCCATGAGGAAATGTGATATTCAATAAATATAATGATAAAAATATTTAAAAATGAGAGTTTAAAGAGAGGAACCCCATATGGGTAGCTAACGTGTTCCCCAAAGCTGTAGGTTATTAAATGAGTATATCAGTGTCAGGGTCCTTGTGTGTTGTTAGCCGGGGAGGCCATTGAGTTATACAAACAATACAATCAATGGCCATTACTGTTGGATGCTCACCAGAATAGATACTAAGACCCTAATACTGAAGAAGGCAAATGCCTTGGTCACAGGATATAGAGAAATCAACCTATCTTTGTCTGGGAGCCTCCTCCATGCTGGCTCCTGCATAACAGACAACTTTGCTGTGGACCCCGTTTGCAACCATATAGGGACAATAATGGGAAGCCTGTTATAGTGATAAGCTATCTACTTTCTAATTGGATTTGATGCCAGATCCTCAAGCGGGAATTCACGTAAGGAACCATAAACCTAATTAAATGCTGATGAGGGTACAGATACTATGGGGGAAGCTACTGCCTGAACTTTGCTAGATGGACATGCTATATCTATTAATTTGCCTTCTAAGTAACTATTCGTGCTCACAGGTTAGTACTGCTATCAGCTTTTGTCAGAGAGTTTCTCTTTGTCGTGCTCCATGGTGATTGCAAAGATCTGCAAGGGGCCAAAGATGATAATAAATCATCAAATTTTCATAGATTATCAAAGATGATGATAAATGGTTATCGAATGTCTAGACATAAATGGAGCATCTGTAGGAAGCCCGACAAGGTTCAGAGAATATTTCAGAACGAGCTGAATAAATGAAAGGGCAGAGCGGGCTATGGAACACCGACTTCTGCACAGGACGGGACTTTTGCACTACTTTTAAGAAGATTTATATTATTTTTAATTATGTGTATTTGGGTGTATGGGTGTAAGTATGCACACATGAATGCATGTTCTTACAAAGTCCAGAAGAGTGCTTTGGACACCCTGGAGCTGGAGTTTCAGGTTGATGTAACTCAGTCAACATGGGTGCTAAGGACCAAAGCAGTAGACACTAGTGACTATTTTTTGATGTTGTTGTTGTTGTTGTTGTTTTGTTTTTTGGGGTTTTTGTTTTGTTTTGTTTTGTTTTTTTTACTGCTGGAAATTCTGGGTCATCTCTCCAGGCCCATCCATCACAACTGTGATTGCCTGTGCAAGGTTGGCCCAAGATCAAGCCTGTCAAGCCTGTCAGCACTTTGTCATGGAAGGGGTAGGGGGCTGACGGGGCCTCACCTGCTCCTGAGGATTCCTCATGGTCAATGGTTGATACAGAGAGGAGAACATTTTCTTCAGTGCTGTAGTCACAGGAAGTTGCCTGGGTTCCTGAAAGTCAACCATCACCCCTGCTCTGATAAACAGTCGTAATAAAACACGCAAAGAAGACAGGAAAGGGGAGGGCAGATGTTTGGGAAGAAGTGGGGGATGATGGAAGCAGTTGGGAATAAGCAGTTGGGACAAATTTTATCAAAATACATTATGCACATGTATAAATATATCACAATGAAACTCACCTTAATGCATCATTGATATACACTAATGCAAACACTGACAGGGACTGGAAGATGGTTCCAGGTGAGAGCACTTGTTGCACATGCGTGAGGGACCCATGTTCCCATCCCAGCAACAAACCACATAAAAAGCCAGGCGTGGCTGTGTTCTGCTGTAGCCCAGCGCCGGGGAGAGGAAGGCAGGAGAAAAGATGAGGCTGGCTACCAGCTGAGCTGAAAAATGACAAGCTCTGGGTCAGTAAGAAATCTTCTCTCAGGGGAATAAAGCAGAGAGAAACAGAGAGCCCCTGATACCTTCCCCTGTCCTCCGCATGCGTGCACAGGTGTGCGCTCTTCTGTTCCCACATGCACAAACACACTAACTCTGTACACATAGAAAAAACATTTCTAAAAACCAATTTATTCTTTCTTCCAGTGTAGCTCAATTATTCGCCCTTCTGCCTTCCTTTTAGGTGTGTTAGCTTACTCCTGAGTCACCGTCTTACAGATACACATCAGTCCCTGGGGTGTGAGAACAGTAGGCGCGTGAAGTTGTAACAGAGGAAAAATGATGGGAGAGAAAGTTCTGACAGGTATACAGATACATCGAAAGAAGCGTGAGTACTCATTGATCTGCCACATGGTGTGCATGTATGGTGCAGAAATTAGAAGCAGTCCTATGTGACAGATGGTTCTGTTTCAGACATCAGAGAAGTTCGGGGCACGGGGTTGCCTTAAAGATTATCTTTAAACTAAATACAAAGGACAGGAATTAGATGCACTTCCTAAAATCTGTATATGACATAGTAGAAAAATAAATCTCTAATCCACAACTTCACGTCCAGTGATTAATATTTAAATATGTGACATGTTATAGTATTTATTTATTTCTTCTTTAAGGCTAGTGTGTGAGTAATTAATTAATAAGTATAAGAGAGGTGGTTGAAGATGTCTTCCATGTTACGAACGTCCCAGGAGTTCAGGGAACAAGCCAATCGTGGTCCCTGTTCTCATGGGTCAGATGATCAAATGCCTGATAACTGCTAGGAAGAAAGAAAAGACAATATATAAAGAACAAGAGACTGAAGAGAAATGTGTTGTCATTGTTTGCTAGACAAGTTGGTTCTCTGGTTTGGAGTCTGGGTGTCCCCCAAAGTCCCATGAGTTAAATATTGATCCCCAGTCCATGGGGGTATTGAGAGAAAACAGTTAAGGCAGGACTGGGTAGAGCTGTCCTCTGTCTCTTGCTCCAGTTGATCCCCTCAGGTTTTGCTGATGCAGCTGTTTCCTGAGACAGGATCCCATTGTATAGTTTCTGCTGGTCTCAGACTCACTATGTAATTTAAACCTGCAATCCTCCTGCCCCCACCTCTCCAGTAGCAGATAGAGGCACATGTGACCAAGTCTAACTTACTCAAAATTCCGAACTCAGTTTCAGTTTCTTCCCATTTCCCTGTTGTGACCTGGTTCTAACACCTTTTCTTTGGCTTACCCCTGGAGAGGCCCCAGGAGCAAGAGAGAAGCTGAGGGGAGGAGGAAGGTTCAGACATGTCTAGAGACTCCAGGCTCTAGGTATGGTTAGAAGCCTGCTCACTGTCTTTTGGGAATCTCGTTCTTCCACAGCCTCAAGTCTCCCCTGGTTAAGGCAAAAGCTCCTGCAAGGGCGCTCGGCTATTGTCTCTGCCTCCTTGGCTAGCAGGCCTCCAGCCCTCTCCCATTCTTCTGGTGACTGCCGTGTAGAAGGAACCTGTTTCTGCCCACAGTCAGTCTCTCCCCACTCTCCAGGCATGGGCTAAACACCATCTGATTCACTCAGCTGAGGACCCCATCTCATAGAGCTCTCCTTGGACCTGACGTGCATTTCTAGTGCAAGGTTGGAATGACAGAAAGTCTACTGTCTCCCCCACCCTCTCTGAGAAGGAAGATGAGACCTCAGAGGAAGTCCATTAGTTAACCCTTCAAAGAATTCTGCTGGCCAGTACCACAGCCACAACTCACCTGCACCCCACCCCCATCTTTGACTTTAACGCTGAAATGGAACGGATCTTATGTGCCACCATTTTGCTCCCAATCTACACCTCCAAATGGGAGGCATCCAAATTGCAAACTGGGTATCAATTAGTATGGGTGCTTTGAGCATACCTGTAATCTAGCAGAGGTGGAGCATCTCCACAACAAGTGAGGAAGAAGCGGTCTCTCAGAATCTCTAGAGGCTGGATAGAACCGTCCTCAGTGTTTGCCATTCATGATCTACTTCTCTTTTCTTGATTCAGTCAGCTGCTATCAGTTTCTAACAATTGATTGACAGCCCTTAAACAAAACAAACAAAACAAACAAAAATAAAATAAAAAACTAACCACAGGT
Source organism: Apodemus sylvaticus (assembly GCF_947179515.1). Lineage (NCBI taxonomy): Eukaryota > Metazoa > Chordata > Mammalia > Rodentia > Muridae > Apodemus > Apodemus sylvaticus. The sequence continues at coordinate 18,103,961 of NC_067482.1, read as the reverse complement.
GCATTCCAGAGACAGCATCTGGGTTAAAAGACTGCTTATCAAACAACATATTTTCTATATATTTCCACATTAGGCAATTTACCCCAAGTCCTCTTCAGTAGCACCTGATAGCACTGTCCCTGTAATAAACTGGGATCATTGCGCCCTCTTGTGGTGATTTCTAAGTGCTGCAGAACAGGAGCCCATGACTTACAATTCACTCTTCTGATAGCTTGCTTATTCATTGTGTTTTTGAATGACATTAACACTCTTAGCTGCCATGTGATCCAAATGATTTCAGGTGACATTTTGCCTGAAACTAGTCCAAACATCCCAACCCAATAGCAAAAATCGTAGATTTATTTGCTATTTCTTGCTGCTGGCCGATTAACACAATAATTAGTAATTCTTGCTTTTTAAAAACTAATTATCTCACCTGTTTTTAATTAAGCTTTTGCTTTCAGATAATTATAAGTTAATGCGCACCCGTAGAAAATGACACAGAGATCCTGTGTGCTCTTTTCCCATAGATGCAAAGGAAGCATTTTGCAAAGCTTCAGTATCACGTTAAACCCAGGACAAGGATGCAGGACAGATGCAGGAAGCTTATACCACTGAGACCCTGTAACAGCCTTTGCCTTCCCCCTTGCATACTCCTCCATGGCCTCCTGATTCTGCGTAATTTTTTTCTCACCTGGCAATCATTAGTCTACATATCTCTAACTTTGTTATTTCGAGAACGTTATCGTGAAATGGGAACGTGTGGTGTGCAGACTTCTGAGACTGGCTCTCATCCAAGCTGTTGTGTGTACCGGTTCATTGCTTCTCATCGTTGAGTGGTGTCCAACGATGTGGGTGTACCCGCATTTATTTCACCACGTTCTTGGTGAAGGACATCTGGATTGTCTCAAAGCTCTTAGAAACACTGGTGTGTGGGGTGTTGGAGGGACATGTGTTTTTATGAGGATGTGTCCTGGAAAGCAATTGCTGTTTGGCACAGCAGGTGCATATTTAGCTTCTAAAGCAGCTACTGATGCTGTATTACATCTCCAGTAGATTATCTTTGCTTCCTTCCTTCTACTTGGTGCTGATAATGAAAAGATGGAGATGGTACTACCAACCCCTCAGCCAAAGAAGCCATGGAGAAGAACAGCCACTGTGCTAACTCAGTAGAGATCAGGAGAGCTGTGATGTTGGTTGCAGGTGCTGTAACAGCTGCACTTACAAAGCAGTCTAAACCTGTGACCGCCTAGAAGAAACTGCTCAAGTTGCTATAACTTCTGCCCATGGAGATAAAGAGATCAGTAATATTATTCCTGATGCAATGACTAAGGTTGGATCGGGAGAAAGAACGTCATTCTGGCAAGAGCCTTGATCCTTCAAGTTGTAAAGATTTTAGCCCATGCTGTAGCCATTACAGTGGGAGAACAATGAATACTGAACAGAGTTGGGGAAGTAACAAAGAAACAAAAAAGGGATGTTACTGTTGCAAAGTCAATTGATGTAAAGGATACATGTTTGCACTAAACAAATAAGGAGAGGACATCTTAATCCTGCACATTCTTAGCACCAACTAAAAATGATGCAGACACAGTAAACAGCCGAATAGCATTTCTCAAAGCCTTAGAATTTTAATTGGCACGAAAAGACACATCTCAGTTCTGTATTTATATAGGGAGGCACGGACTGATGTTTGTTTTCCCATACTTCTAAGTCATTCTCAGAATTTCACCAGAAGGCAGTGTAAGACCCCCAAAACCAAGGGTGCCCCAGTACCCCATATCCCGGAAGGCAACACCCAAATCACTCTTGAGAAATGGTCTCGATGCAATAGCATGAGGATTTCTTTATTCCAGAATTCTGGGTTCCACAGCCGTACCCCACTCAGGGGTAGAGGACTGAGGACCCCGTACAACTGAAGTCAGGGGTATTTAAAGGGGAAAAATCCCAAGACAAGGGTTGGAGGCCACAATTCACAAGGCAAGGGGTGGAGGACAAAACATGCATGGAATGGGGAAGTACAGAATGAAGAAGTAAAGAAGGTTAGAGATTATCTGGAGCAAACGTCCTTGGGGCATTGTATAGTTAAACGTTGGAACTAGAACAAGGTGGGCTATCTTTCTCAAGCTGAAAGGAGAAAAATAAGTTACTCTGTGCTGGGCTAGTTGCTTAGAGGTCTAAAAACATTGAGTTGGGGGTCTCTCAGCAGAAACTACCCAACTGTCCACCAACACAAGAACAGATAAACTGAGTGTGAGGTGTCCATATGGTAGAACATTACTAAATCTTTAAAAAAGAATTCTGACATGTGTTACAACCTGGACAGACCTGGAGGGCTCTGTGTTATGTGAAGCAAGGAACACCAATGGGTACTTAGGAGTCCACTCATGTGAAGCCAGAGCAGTCAGCTTCACAAGAGTGCTGGTGGCCAAGATCTCGGGTAGGAGTATGTGGAATCACTGTGTAACTGGCTCAGAGTACGGGGTCTGCTGAATGGAAAGAGCCCTGGTGCAGAATCGTAGAGAGATAACAAGGTAGCAGCATTTAACATCATTGACCAGTTGTAAATAAAGTAAAAATGACAAATTTTTATCATATGCATTTTACCACAGTAAAAAAGAAAATCAGATACATTTGCATGTGGCTTCCCAAGGTTTTCAGCTTGCTCTGTCTGCCTTTGTGGCCTTCCCCTTCCTTGTTAGTGCTGCGCAGATGGGCAGCTGAACCTACCCAGTACAGTGTGAACTCAGGAGAATGACTTTCCCTTACTGTTCTTCTTTGAGATGATTTTAAATATTCCAACGAGTTTATTTTACCTCCCCATATAAATTCTAGAACGCTCTCATCAATGTCTACCAAAAAGAATCTTTCTGAGTTGTGACAAGTATTATATTAAGTCTTGACATTAGTTTTGAGAAAATTGCCATATTCGTTCCACATCAAAGAGGCTTCCCCAGGCAGCAGGTGGAAACAGAAGCAGAGACCTCTGGCCAGAGATTAAGAGGAGCAGCTAAATGGGATGTCGCCATTGAATCCCTCCCCTCAATTCTGCAGAAGAGGAGGTGGACAGACTAAGAGGCAGAGGGAATAGACACCAGGAGACTGGCCCTCTGAATCAACAAGCAAAGTGTATATGAGCTCACAGCGAAGGAAGCAGAAAGCACAGGACCACGGTGCATTTGCACCACGTCTTCTGCATATATATTATAACTATTAGCTTGGTGTTTTTATGGGACTCCTGCGTGTGAGGACGAGTGGGCCTCTGATACTTGTGTCTACTCTTCAAATTCCTTTCCTTCACTTGGGCTGACTTATTCAACTTGCACATGACGGTTTTTGATATATCTTATTATATTTCATTTTGTCACATTAAAAAGAAATAAGCCTCAAGGGCCTTCCCCAGTTTCTTTTCTATTACTTTCAGTGTGTCTGGTTTTATGTGGAGGTCCTTGATCCGCTTGGAGTTGAGCTTAGTACAAGGAGATAAGAATGGATCAATTCGCATTCTTCTGCACGCTGACCTCCAGGTGAACCAGCACCATTTGTTGAAAAGGCTATCTTTTATCCAGTGAATGGTTTTAGCTCCTTTGTCGAAGACCAAGTTATCATAGGTATGTAGGTTCATTTCTGGGTCTTCAATTCTATTCCATTAATCTACCTGCCTGTACCAATACCATGAAGTTTTAAACACTATTGCTCTGTAGTACTGCTTAAGGTCCAGGATACTGATTCCCCCAGAATTTCTTTTACTGTTGAGAATAATTTTAGCTATCCTGTTTTGTTTTGTTATTCCAGATGAAATTGAGAATTGTCCTTTCTAACTCTATAAAGAACTGAGTTGGGATTTTGATGGGGATTGCATTGAATCTGTATATTGCTTTTGGCAAGATGGCAATTTTAACTATATTAATCCTGCCAATCCACAAGCATTTTTACATTTTCTGAGGTCTTCTTCAATTTCCTTCTTCAGAGACCTGAAGTTCTTGTCATACAGATCTTTCACTTGTTTGGTTAGAGGTTCCTGAACAGAACACCAATAGCTTATGCTCTAAGATCAAGAATTGACAAATGGGATCTCATAAAATTACAAAGTTTCTGTAAGGCAAAGGACACTGTCAAGCAGACAAAACAGCAAAAAACAAATTGGGAAAAGATCTTCACCAACCCTACATCTGACAGAGGGCTAATATCCAATATATACAAAGAACTCAAGAAGTTAGACCTCAGAAAGCCAAATAACCCTATTAAAAATGGGGTACAGAGCTAAACAAAGAATTTTCACCTGAAGAATTTCAAATGGCTGAGAAGCACCTTAAGAAATGTTCAACATCATTAGTCATTAGGGAAATGCAAATCAAAACAACCCTGAGATTTCACCTCATACCAGTCAGAATGGCTAAGATTAAAAACTCAGGAGACAGCAGGTGTTGGCGAGGATGTGGAGAAAGAGGAACACTCCTCCACTGCTTATGGGAATGCAAGTTGGTACAACCACTCTGGAAATCAGTCTGGCGGTTCCTCAGAAAACTGGGCATGACACTTCAGGAGGACCCTGCTATACCACTCCTGGGCATATACCCAGAGGATTCCCTGGCATGCAATAAGGACACATGCTCCACTATGTTCATAGCAGCCTTATTTATTATAGCCAGAAGCTGGAAAGAACCCAGATGTCCCTCAGTGGAGGAATGGATACAGAAAATGTGGTATATTTACACAATGGAATACTACTCAGCAATTAAAAACAATGAATTCATGAAATTTTTAGGCAAATGGTTGGAACTGGAAAATATCATCCTAAGTGAGGTAACTCAATCACAAAAGAATACACATGGAATGCAGTCACTGATTAGTGGATATTAGCCAAAAAGCTCTGAATACTCAAGACACAATTCACATATCAAATCATTCCCAAGAAGGAAGGAAGGAGAGGGCCCTGGTCCTGGAAAGGCTTGATGCAGCAATGTAGGGGATTACCAGGACAGGGAAGTGGGAGGGGGGGTGATTGGGGAATGGGCAGAGGGAAGAAGGCTTATGGGACTTATGGGGAAGGGGGAACCAGGAAAGGGAAAATCATTTGGAATGTAAACAAAAATATAGAAAAAAAAAGGCTTGACATTAGTTTTGAGAAAATTACTATCTGCGCTCTCTAGAGCCTTCCGATCTATGATGACACCATTCTCCCACTTACCTGGATCTTCTCTTCTTTTTGAGTCAACATTTTATAGTGATATCTATCTCTATCTCTATCTCTATCTCTATCTCTATCTCTCTCTATCTCTATCTCTATCTATCTATCTCTATCTCTATACTGTGTGTTTTATTAGATACTTATAATTTAGGGGAGTCATAAGTGTAGCTCCACACTCTGCCTTGGTAGAGCTCTACTTGGTCTACTCTACCCTGCCCTGCCTGGCTGAGGGTCTGTGTGGCTGTTATCTGAAAGCGCCCTGCTGCTCAGTTGCCTACGCCCTGCTCCTTTGGTTAGAGCACAGGCTGTGCTGCAGCTGGAGCCTGCAGCTTGGCTTTGTGGTTTGGACCGTATCATCCCCACTCCTGGGCTGCCAGCTTCTTCCAGTCTCAGTCTGGGATCAAGGGTGCGAAGAAACAAACAGGGCAGCAACCTAACCCATCTCTATGACTGCCCTGGGGTCCCCAATTTCTGCACAGTGTGCTGCCTTCTTGTCTTCCAGCCTTCATGTGCGGATTATATCTAAATCAATTGTTTTCAACCTGTAGGTTGGGACCACAAGCAACCCTCTCACAGGGGTCACATAAGAGCATCAGAAAACACAGATATTTCATTATGATTCAGTATGATACTGAATTTTGCTACTATGATAACAGTAGCAAAAATATAGTTATAAAGTAGCAATGGAATCATTTTATGGTTGGGGGTTGCCACAACATAAAGAACTTTAATAAAGGGTCTCGGTATTAAGGTTGAGAACCATTGATGTTAATTGTCCTGAGTTTAGGTTATGCACAAGCAGGAAAAATAGAGAAACATCCACCAAATTGTTTTTATTGCAGCTGGTACATCTCCTGGCTTCCACTCTTGAGGAAGGCTCTCCAGCAACATCCCAACTTTCTCTCCACTTGTTAACTTTGGCCTTTGGTCTTCTTGGCAAATTCTGTGGACAACATTCCTGCCTTACAAACTAAGGCAAGCAAAGCTTTTGTCACTAGGAAGAAATCCATCTCCTGAAATCTATTTTAGTTGGGGAAGCGTGGGGATCTTAATTTGGTTTTTAAATTCCGACAGACTGTATCAACACAGCCTGGCCTGTGCAGTGGCTGTGAGATCAGGCCCCTGAGATAGACTTCCAGTTCCCTCACATGGGGAGGTGATACCGCTCCACATTCATGCCTTCCCTCCAACCTCCATCCCTCCTAATGTGAAAGGGCAGGGGCAGAAACAGAAACGTTAGCTCCTGTCTCTGAAAGCCTTTGTGTGAACCCAGGGAAGCATCTTCACCACAGATACCATTAGACACAGAACAGACTTAGACTCTTTAAGTATGTCTATTTGTTCTTATTATAAATAAAGCTTTACGGGAGAAACACCTTTGCAGCTCAGTGATATAAGAATGAAGAAGGAAGGAACATGGACTCGGAAGATGTGCTCTCTGCGTTATACCCTGAGCCGACCAGTGGAAAGCAATATATAGTTAAGTCGTCAGCAGCAAGCACCAAGATGGAAAAAATCCTGCATCCTTTAGAAACTCGGGAAAGCGAATCATTTACAACTAATGCCGTTAAGTTCTAGGTTTAGCAACCTACACAGCAAACCTTTTAAGGAGTACAAAGGCTCCTGGCCACAGTGAGCCCCACCTTACGGGATGCCGGGGATGCAGGGGTTTTGGGAACAGTCCTGGCAACAGGGCCAGGGCAGCCACTGTAGCAGTCGAGTCAAATGGATTCTCCCAAAGAAAGCGCTTGACAGCAGAGATGTGAAATGTCAGACTCAATAAAAGCCAACCTTCCAGGACTCTACTTCTGCTAACTCCGAGCTAAAAATACCAAGCAAGCATCAACAAACGCACACAACTCATCTATCTCTGTCCGGGATGGAATGCCAACAAACCTTCAGCCCCTTCCAAGTGTCTGAAGTCTAGCAAGCCAAGAAAGAAGGGAGTCTTGGAGTGGTGGTCAGCTTTGGAGAAGGACTTACCGAGCAAATATTTTGCCACCATCCCCTCTTTTTTTATATTCGTTGAAATTTTTAATTGTCTAATTATCAATTTTGTATTAGCCATACTAGTCAGACATAATCTACATAATCAATCTGCAGGGTTACAATCAGACATAATCAATCTACATAATAAATCTACAGGGTCACAATGTAGCATTTTGATACCCGTCTACAACGTGTAGCAATCGTATCGGAGAAACTGGAGCATCACCTCAGACAGGAATCATTTCCTTGCTCACCAACGATGTTTTTAAAAGGCCTCTAATTTTAGTTGCCCATCTACCCATGCTTGTAAAAAAAAAAAATTGTGTCCGTGGAAAGGGGATTTCTGCAGGGTCTCTCCCTCAATGAGACCTGAGTGGTGTTTTGTTTCTTTTGTTTTGTTTTGTTTTGTTTTGTTTTGTTTTGTTTTGTTTTGTGATCAAGTTGAAAAGTGTTTCACATCCAGAGAGCTTAGAGCTCACCATGCGGAGAAACTGCTTCTGTGGTTTTTGCATGCACTGGAGGGAGTGGAGAGGAGACACCGCACGGATGCAGAGGACCTCAAAGGCTGCAGCGCCCCCAAGTGGAGGAACCGCTTGTCGTTGACCTTTTCATTCATGAAACGTTTGCCTTATGCAATATACTCTTTCAGTGACTGTCTATGCTACTTTTTCCTGCTCAAAAGACGAAAACTTTTATAAGCAAACAAAACTACTACTCCAGAAAGGCAGCACCAGGCACTTACCCACAACGTAATTGATGAGCATCTGGGATGATTTTACAGGAGATTGGACTTGGGGTGGTGTGCTTAGGTTCAGATAACTACACCTTAAAGACCTATGTGCTAAAGGCTAGGTACCACGGAGGTTAAGCTTTAGAAGTGAAGCTTCCTAATAGGTCTTTGGGTCATTGCAAACATGCCCCGGAAGTAGACCACAAGACTTTGTTACTTCCTGCCTTTTTCTCTTTGCTTCAGATCTCGTGGCAGGTCTGATCACCATTGAGCATGAGAGGCTGCCTTTGCCAGAAGTTCAAATCAAATGCAGCCATTCGATGTGGGTCTAGAATTTCCTAAGCTAGGAGTCAGAATAAATCTTGTTTCTCTTTAAATTAATTGCCGCGAGTGCTTCATGGTGGTTAGGATGGAAAGCTAAGATGCCAAATTTCAAACATTGGTTCTTTTTCAGGAAATGTCAAAGGTTATTTATTTCCTCCTTCCCAATGATGATCCTGATTAACCATTATCCTCGTTCTTTAGCCATCTCTTTGCTTGTTCGTTTCTGTCTCCTTGAATGACCGATCTCTGTACTCAGAGATGAGTATCAGGGATGGTCTCGGCTGGTCCTGGCTCAGCTTCTCCCGTCAGACTCTATTTCCTAGGACGAGCATTAACCTTGTTGCTTTTTGTTGCATTTAAGGATGGATTTCCAAGTATCAAGTGAACACAGCAGACTGCCAAGCACTATCCCATGAGAACTGTCTTCTTTGGCATATAAACACAGGAAGAGGAAACCCTGTTATATAGTGTAAGAACCCAGTGTCTCCAAAAATTAAGGGAAAGTTACACACGCCTTAGACATATTTTTTTTTCTCCATCCATTTGAACTTTTGACACTTCTCCATGTCCTTTTCACAAGGACCCTGTCTCTTGTTCTGTGCACACACAGGTCATGACTCCGTGGACTTCCGAATAAAGTCATACAGTTATGCTGTTTATAAAGGTAGACTTCATCTCAGCATAATCCAGGAATGGTTCCAAAGACCACATTAACATTTGTGATCTTAACCTCTTCATCTCTGAGTCTCCCACGAGGACCAGTTTCTTCCACTCCCTCCTCGTTCATCTGCCCCTTCCCCTACTGCTAACTGTACCTCACTACTTCCTGGGGTACAGTGAGATGGGAGAGGACCGAAGCATCTGTGGTTCTATTATATAGTGTGGTGTGTGTGTGTGTGTGTGTATGTGTATTATGTAGACAATGCAAATATATGAAATACATAAAATTGGGAAGAGAGACCTAAAGGGAATTCATGCAAATGAGGAGCCCCCAGCCTCAGCTACATCGGTTGTGTTAGTCCCTGACATCCTTCCCATCCTGCTGAGGTACCATTCTGCCTCCTATCACACCTACCAGCTCCCAGGAAATACCAGTCATCATCACCAAACAGGTGCAAACTTGCGGTGTAGCTTTCTAGCTGTGCCTCTTTTCCACATTATTTTTAAATCTCAAGTGAGCAAGCTTTCTTCTCGTTGCACTCAGTACAAGGATCCTAAGCTCTGGAGTTTCCTCTTCACATGTCTTACACAGTCCTTTCCCTCCACTTTTGAGTAGCACCTCCCCGGCAGAAACATACACTTCTCCATTTAGTCTAGAACCTAGCACAGGTGGCCACACGATATCTGCTCATGGATCTGAGTAAACTGAGTGACAATTCACATATGATCCAATTCATCAGTCTCTGGTTGAATAGATAGTATTGTTTATGAAAAAGAGGACCAACCTGATCAGTTTGTCATGAGATAGCACAACTTAACCTGTGAATTCTATGTGTATTCCTTAATATCTTGCATTTCAGAGCATAAATTAAGCTTCAAAGAATTGGATACGTTTCACTTCCCTCCTACGTACCCACTATCCACAGCCCATCCAAGACACAATTCTAGATTTCCAGAATATAGTTGCCACTCATTAGAATGATCCCTCATAGTTATGTCTGTGTATGAAGACAGGTAGTGAGGAGAGTCCCAGGAAACCTAAGCACAGGCAAAATTCTGTGAATGTTTCTACTGAAAAACGTTAACATTTTCTATGTGCTTTGTAAAATACAAGGTATTCTCATGCTAATCCCGGGTATATTACTATCCTATGTTTTCTACATAGGAAGACAGATATTTTGAAGAGTTAAATTATCATTCAATGATAATTTAAAGTCCACGTTATTTTTTGCTGGAAAATTATACCATCTTTTAACTAAAAAAAATAGTTATGAAATTCCCATCTTATAAGTCAAAAGAAGTCCTTTCATGACTTCAGGCAGTTTCATGACCCTTTGTGGGGTTCATAGCATAGGCTCATCTGAGAGCAATTACTGCTTGGACACACACCTCAGTAATGCACTTCCCACGATTCTACAGTTAACATCTCTAGAGCAGGAAATACCCTGCAGAACTCAGGGATCCACCACAGGAAGTCACACCACAGACAGGGAAACAGTGGGAGCCATCCAGGTCAAAGGTCAGCCAGCTTGTCCATGACAAGGCAGAGAAGCAGCACTTTGCCCTGGGCAGACCTCCCTGCCTCTCTCATGGAACACCTAGGACAAGGTTGAAAGAGCTCGAGACACAAGATGAATATGACTCTTTTAGGCCACCTCTGGATCTGAAGGAATGATTCCCTAGGTCAAAACCAATATGGCTGCAGAGGGCCATGAAAGAGTGACAAGAAATCTCAGTGGTTAGCTTCTTGCCTCTAGAACAGGACCAGATGGGCCTTGAATTTGGATTCAGAAGCTTGTCAGTCATGTGACTTTGGGTGGGAACTTTAACCAAAACTAACTTAATTCACCTGTACAACGGACTAGCATCTTACTTCATAGTTGTAAGGCAAATAAGTGAAAAAAAATTGTATTATCTTAGTACAGGACCTGGCTTCTAGAACACACCCAGTGATGTTGGATATTGTCTTAGCCAGGGTTTGTATTCCTGCATGAAACATCATGACAAGGAAGAAAATTGAGGAGGAAAGGGTTTATTCAGCTTACACTTCCACACTGCTGTTCATCACCAAAGGAAGACAGGACAGGAACTCATGCAGGGCAGGAACTTGGAGACAGGAACTGATGCAGAGGCCATGGAGGAATGATTGGTTCCCCTGGCTTGCTTCCCCTGACTTGCTCAGGTTGCTTTCTTATAGAATACAGAACTATTAGCCAAGGGATGGCACCACCCACAATGGGCTGGACCCTCCCTCTTGATCACTAATGGAGAAAATGCCTTACAGCTGGATCTCATGGAGGCATTTCCTCAAGAGAGGCTCCTTTCTCTGTGATAATTCCAGTTTGTGTCAAATTGACACACAAAACCACCCAGTATAGGTATCAAAGAAAGGGGATGGTACCATATCTAGCGAGCAGGTACATGCAATTTCATTAGGAGTGACAGGAAACATCGATGACCACATGTTGAGGACAAACAGCTCTCCACATCTTTAATTCCTCCTTCTTCTGGAGGCAAACCTGGAGTATAAGGTACCTGGATGAAGGAGGAGTGAAGTTCTGACCATGCCCTGTTCTCACACTAGTGCTCATTTCCAAGATGGGGACTCAAATTTTAAATTAGCTATGGTAGTCTTAAAGCTATAACATGCTGGCTTCATTGGAGGTTTTATTGTTGTGATAAAAACAAAAGTGATCAAAAGCACCCTGTGAAGCCAGGCTGTGGTGACCCATGCCTTTAATCCTAGCACTCAGGTAGCAGAGGTAGGTAGATCTCACAATCCCCAAGCCACAGTCCTTTACTGAAGGAAATCAGAGGAGAAACACAAGACAGAAGGAGCCTGGAGGCAGGAACGCAAACAGAAACCACAGAGAAATGCTGCTTGCTGGCTTGTTCCCCGTGACTTGCTCAGGCTGCTTTCTTATACAACTGAGGAGCACCTGAGTTGGAACCGGTCCAGGGGTGGCAATGCCCCACAGTGGACTGCTTCCTCCTACATCAGTTGTTAATCAAGAAAATATCCTGAAGTCTTTCCTGCAGGAAAGATGATGGAGATGTTTTTCTCAATTGAGGTTCCTCTTCCTAAATAGCTGTAGCTTGTATCAAGTTAACAAAACACTAGCCAGCACACATGTGTCACACAGAGACACACAGAGACACATACAGACACAGACACACAAGACAGACACACACACACACACACACACACACACACACACACTGACTGCTTTGAAGAGCAGAGAAACCAACTGGAAAGATGTGTGAGCTGTGCAAATGCCAGATAGTACCCAAGGAAATTCAGAAGCAGAAGCAGACTACTTCAGGGGAGCTATGTATCTATGAATCTGTCTGTCTGTCTGTCTGTCTATGTATCTACGTATCTATCTATCCATCCATCTATCTATGTATCTATGTATCATCTATCTATATATTCATCCATGTATCTATGTATCATCTATTTATCTATCTATCATATATCTATTTATGTATCATCTATCTATCTATCTATCATCTATGTATCATCTATATCTATGTATCTATCTATCCACTTATATGAACCCCTGACTTCACCTTTAAGAAGCTGGTCACATTTAGCTATACTTTTATAATTAACATAAAAGCAAAGCACAAGATTTGTAGAAAAGGTAAAGGGATGCTTTCCCCACAGGCAAGTTGTAGAGTCTGGGGAATGTGTGGCACCTAACTTAGGCCAGTGAGCATGGCAAGCTTGCTCCTGTAGGAGCTAAGAAGCTACAAAGCAGGTCTGCAGAGACATGCGAGCGTACCAGGACTGTGCCATTCTCTGTCTCGAGGTAACAACCAGATAGGGGATGAGCAGATCACAGAACTCCGCCACACATAGGCATTTCATATACAAAATGAAGCAGAGAAAAGAGTTTAGAATTCTAAGTTTTGAAACAACTGTGATGCTGGAGGAAGCTCAGGCTAGCCTGATGCTAACCTCTGATTGCTCACATAGCGGTGTCAGTCTTGAAACTGGTTCCTGGGGGAAGGGGTTGAAGTAATGTGTAATGTCCGGGAAGGGCATCTTTTGGGGGTTTGTGTAGGAAAACCAACAGTTGCGCTCCTCATGGGCTTCATGCTTTAACTACTTGGAAATTACTCTACCTTCCAGGCTAAGCAGGTTCTGCGACGCCTAACCAGGAAATTTTGCTGTTTTCAATAGAGTAGGGACTGCTTTGGGTTTGTACTTTTCCCCTTGCATGCTGTGCATATCAAACATTCTTATTATGGGGTTATAGGTCCCTAAAACATGAGTTCCATCCAGACTCAATAAAGAAGACACCGGAGGTCTTGAACTTTAAGATGATCAAAAGAGTCAATGAGCCTTTGGTGTGGTCCTCCCCAGCAGAGGGAAGCATGCTCAGTGGAGAGGAAGGACTGTCAAGGAGACAGAAGAAGGCAAGTAATTCATTTCTCCTACCCAAGTCTGTTTACAATGCCTTTCTCCTAAACTAGCAGTTCATGACCTTGGAGTCATGACCTTTCTGGGGTTGAATGACTCTTTCACAGGGGTCATATAATCAGATATCCTTCAGATTGGATAATTACACTACTATTCATCACAGTATCAAAGTGGCAGTTATGAAGTAGCAATGAAACAATGTTATGGTCCGGGTCAGCACAGCATAAAGAACTGTGTTAAAGGGTCACTGGGAAGGTCGAGACGCCCTGTCCTAGAACTTCTCTATTGAGACCGAGAAACAAGGAGTTCCGCCCCACTTGGATCCAGGTCAGGAAAGCCAAACACCTGCGTGAGGCTTAACAAGAGCTTACTCATGACTCTTCTAAGACACGTGACTGTTTTTAAAGGGTCAGACACAGCTAGGAATTCTCCTTCATGTTGGCCTTTTTATCCTCTTTCTGAGAAAAGTGTATTAATATCAGGAGCTGAGGTAACCATTTTGCAGCAGTGAAGTTGGTATAAAAGAAGAGTGGAACAGAAAGACAGGGGAAGCGGCTGTGACATCCCCGAGTGGCAGCAAGAGCTGTTATTGAATGAGAAGACAGCATCCGGCCAGGTGACACGCCTGTCATCAGCACTTCTATCTGGATTTGAATTAATTGATCCATGAGTACATATTCCACAGCCTTTAAAACACATACTATGAGAGAGAAGACTATTAACCAAATTGTACCGACAAATTAAAAATAAGAAAAAAACAAACTGTACTGTGGGCAGAGATATTAAGAATACATGCTCTACTATGTTCATAGCAGCCCTATTTATAATTGCCAGATGCTGGAAAGAACCCAGGTATCCCTCAACAGCAGAGTGGATACAAAAAATGTGGTATATCTACACAATGGAGTATTATTCAGCCATTAGAAACAATGAATTCATGAAATTCTTAGGCAAATGGATGGAGCTAGAGAACATCATACTAAGTGAGGTAACCCAGACTCAAAAGGTGAATCATGGTATGCACTCACTAATAAGTGGTTATTAACCTAGAAAACTGGAATACCCAAAACATAATCCACACATCAAATGAGATACAAGAAGAAAGCAGGAGTGGTCCCTGGTTCTGGAAAGACTCAGTGAAACAGTATTTGGCAAAACCAGAACGGGGAACTGGGAAGGGGTGGGAGGGAGGACAGGGGAAGAGAAGGGGGCTTACAGGACTTTCGGGGTGTGGGGGGGGGCTAGAAAAGGGGAAATCATTTGAAATGTAAATAAATTATATCGAATAAAAAAAAAGAATGAAAAAAAAAAAGAAACCTTAACCAGATATCTATATACAGTGATACAATATATTGAATGCCTCAAGCTTATTTCTTTCTCCCACTAGTCTTAATGACTAGTTTTACTATAATAAATGTTAATAAATATTGCTATATAAAATATTATAGGGGGCTGGAGAGGTGACTCAGTGTTTATTCCCAGCATCCCAAGGGCATCTTATGTCTCATATCCAACTCCGGTCCCAGAGGATCCAACACACTTTTTTGGCCTCTGAGGGCACCGCGCCCACATGTGATTCACAGACGTTCAAGCATGCAAAACACATAAAATGAAAATTAAGAAAGTAAGAAAAAACAATATAGAAAATAATGACTTTTATGCAAAGACAAAAATATCATATTTACTTATGTTTACTAAATTATTGATTATTAATGTCTTCATCTATGCATTTATCTGTAACTATATTGTATTGCTTTGTCATGCTCTGAATGAAATGCCACCTCTATACCTCATTTTTGTAATCATGAAAGCACAATCAATATCATTTATCCTACCTCAATTCTGCTTGTCTGAGTGGGATGCCTTGAAATAATGTAGCCTCCTGCGCACAGTATTAAATTATAGAATAACATTCTTGGAAACTACCTGTCTCCATGCCATGACTACTCTCAGGTTGCCTCACAGTTTATTTAAACTCAAAAAGAAAGCCTCTGCAGAGAAGAGAGGAGACAAGGAAAGGAGTGAAGCCGCCAGAGTCAGGCTGGCAACTTCCAGAGGCTTCAAGAGGCAAGAAGAGGACTTCCCTGGGTCAGCTGAGTTTAATTCATGATAGCTAACTTGGATTTCTGGCTCCCAGCAGTGCAAGAGGTAAACAATAGTGATTTAAGCTACTGTGTTTGCTGTGGTGGCTCTAGCAAACTACTAAGTGTGCCAAACTGACATCTCCAGTTCAACTAGCACAGAATATAGCTCATTAGTGTAAGAGCACATAGTCCTAACAAGTCTCAACTTGATGAAAACAATATGGCGTGGGTCTTATAGCAAGGAATGATAAATGGCATGCAAAGTGGGTATATTTTAATATATTTGCTTTGAAGATTCCCAAGATAGGAGTTCCTAGGAATGTGAATGCATAATGTGTTCTGGGGCCTGAAATACTCCCTAACTACTAGAGAACACCCATGATAGCTTCTCAGCCTTATCAGTTAGGGAGAAAGGCTGTTGTTTTGTTACTAGATATTACCCCTCCCCTTGATATATTCAAGGAGAGAGAGAGGTGAAACACCATAGAGAAAACATAAAGGTGCCTTCGATTAGGAGAACGTTCTGTTGACTCAGCTTAGCGTAATTGCTATTTTCTTGATGCCCCTGACTATATCTTCATACACAAACAGAAAAACGTAGGCTTTGCTTGTAATCCACAATATTTTCTTTTTTCTAAGCAGTTGTTTACTGAGACATCTTCCAAGTAGATTAATGATTTCCCCCAAAATATCTAGAAGCCTACATAACGAAGACTGGGCCCTGGAAGAGCCCATGTTGAGCTAAGCTGCAGTCGACCATGGGAGTCAGGCAGACTGGTCAAAAGCAACAATCCCAACCAAAATCAGATAACAAAAGGGAAAGAAAGAACACTGTACGTTGAATTTTTTATTTATGTTCTAAGATGAATGCATACGCCATCACTTCAGCTTGCCTGACATCGAAATAGACTCTTTCACACTGACCCTGCCCAGGTCTGCGTTAAGATTTGCTGGTTGTTGGCACTAAGTGAGCCCCCTCTCTGCTCTGGACTAGTCCCTTCCAGAGCATCCCTAGATTGCCAAAGGGCATCACACAGTGTAACAGACTCAAATTCCCATGGTGGTGAAACTGAACAAGCTCAAACACTGTTTGTGACAAAATCCGTCTGCATAGAGTAATGCAATCCAACCAAGGCTACTTTGGTCTCAGTCTCACTTTGACTTGTGAGGCAGTTGCCGGAATGCCGTGCTTCCTCCCTTCAGCTCGCTAGTCTTTGGGATCTCCATGGAAAGCAGAGAAGGAAAGATGAGCTTATTGTAGAGAAGTGTGGAGTACTCTCGGGGAGCCAATGACTGGCATGCATCTCTGCAACTGTAAGTCCAGATAGACTTATCTGCAAATTGCTTTTTGATCATGGTGTTTGTTTATAGCAACAAAAAGTAACTAACACACTGTCACAGTCTGAAAATATAATACCCACATGGCTAGCCTAAGAAAACATGATATATTGTTCAAAAGGAGTACCATTTAGCCTGTTCTGTCTTTCTTTCTTCTGGGATATTATGGATGGATGGATGGATGGATGGATGGATGGATGGGTAGATGGATGGATGGATGGATGGATGGATGGATGGATGGATGGATAGATGGGTGGGTGGGTAGATAGATGTGATGGATGGATGGATGGATGGATGGATGGATGGATGGATGGATGGATGACTAAATGGAAGGATATGTCCTTTATAAATGAGAGCATCTCCTTTATTTAAAAAAATTCCATTCCAAAGTGCCATTCAAAATTTCTCTCCGTCCCTCCCTCCGTCCCCCCATCTCTCTCCAAAATACGGACCATCAGACCATCTGTGCAGTCTTCCGTGTCATTGATGAAATGACCATCAGTAGATAATGATATGACAGATATACAATAACCCTAAAAGCCATCCACAGTCCTGACAGTATCACCCTCTACTCTGCCTTCTGAAGGCCAGGGTAAAGGTTCAGTATGCAAATAAAAACAAATATCAATAAATAATACCACAGTTTGTGTAGTATCTATAAGCCATGACCTAGAAATGACAACTGTATAGTCCAGGCAGCTTTAAATCTGGCAGGATTATCAGTGATATCAAAACCACCCCCTTCAATCCACAGATTAGGAAGCTGAAGGCCAGAGAGGTGAAATGCTTTACTAAAGGACTTTCAGCTAGCAAAGCCAGTTCTAAGATTCATATCGGTCTTCTGCTCTTTGAATAAGCACAAAAATGCAACTTCTTAGCTTCAGGTTTATCTAGAATTAATGTCACCTTTAACCATGAATTTTTTGGCCAAGGAGGTCTTTCTTTTGCCATCTGCATGCATTTAATTAAAACATTCTAAACACAGATGAATTGTATCCCCTGGATGTTTGCCGTCAGCACCGCTGCCAAGGGTTATTTACATGAGGTTTGTCCCACAAACCACCCTTGTCAAGAGGCCTTGCCTTGCTTGTTCCTCCAGATTTTAATCTTTGTGTACTCAGTGCCTGCATCACAGTACAAGCAGGTTTACTGACTGCTCAGATGAACCCCAGGCAAGCTAAGAGCTCAATGTCAATTGTAGTTAACCGAAACTTAGATTAAATAAAAATCTTAAAATGGAAAACATTAATATATTATATCATCTGTTTTTATAAACAAAAGTCATATTCTGGAAACATAAGTAAAATGCAAAAGTAGAAAGAATACTCTCAAATCACCTATTTTATGGTCATATATTTCAGTCACATATATACATATATATATTAAATTATGTTCATTTTTACTTTAAAAAAATCCCTAATGAGACAAACTTGATTTGGACTTACCTTCAAGAAATATGTGGATTTAGACAATCCAATTTTCCAAATTCTTCCAATTTCGTATTTGCCCATTAAAGGAAAAATAAAACTAGAATTGAAGATTTCTTAGTTCCTGTCCAGCCACGGTGACTATGGTCTATAAATGCTCCATATTGTGTAGGAGGAAAGTGGGACACAAACTTACATATGTCCCCACTGTGATGTATAAAATCCAATTCTGACCGATGATGCTGAGAACTCAACTTCTGTTCCTCTGGTGCATTAAAGGGACACACGTGTGCAAATGGGAAAGCTCCCACTTGTTAAAGCCATACAACTTTACCCAGAAAATAAATGAAGTACTATTGCCTTGAGATATAAGGCATAAAACAAATAAAGTCATAGTACTGCGAACACATTATTAAATGATATTTGTATCAGGGAGATGAAACATAACTCCCACATTTAGTGTGTGGGATTTGAGTGACTTCCTTCCAAAAGAACTTGGTGAAGAAGAGATAAACAGAAGGGTATCGGCCACAGGGAAATCTGACTTTATGCCCTCAGCCAGGTGACCGAGGGGAGCACCAGTTTTGCTGGCAACATGGTACTCTTCCTTGATACCATACTACGTTTCTCTTGTAAAGGCATCCATGTAAAGACAAGTAGGAACTGCCTGGTTGCATGAAATTTCCTTGTTACCATCACAGTTAAACAGTATCTGCACTGGTCTAAAGAGAACATCTTAATTTACATATTTCATTATGCATGCTTATTTACTGGGGAGAACAATCTGCAGGTGCTTCCCAGGGATCAGACTGAGGTTAGATTTGGCAGCAAGAACCTCGATTCACCGAACCGTCTCACTGGCTCTAATTTACTTTTAAAAAAATTATTTAAATGACCAAGATTCTTACATGAAAATAATCTTAATAATACTTAAGCTACTTTTTGTGTAAACCTCTCAAGTTCTTTCAGTAGTAATAAAGTAGTTGAATGGACCCGAATGGCCCAGAGCCCCCAAGACCAAGTTTTCAGCACAAAGGAGATAGATGTATTTGCCCCCAGAGGGACAGAGGGCAGGAATAAGAGACAAAGACAGGAGACAGAGGACAAGAAAGAAGGGAAAGGGGACAAGGAATATGGGGAAGGATGTTTGTCCTAGAGGGACAAAGGGCTGCCTCTGGATAAAGAGGAGACAGATGCGGCACATAGGCAAATGACAGTTTATAAAGGGAAAAGGAGATACCCCAAGTTAGGATGAATTGGTTAGTTCTGATTGGGTGGGTTAATCAGGTGTGCCAAAGGGGCTTTTGATTGCTGGCCTTCAGTACTTTGATAGCTAGACCTTGGTGGTCAGCCTCAGGAGGCAGAAATGGTGAAATAAGGGAATGGGCCTTGGGGGCTAGCTTTAGAAATGTGGTCTAACGGTTTAGCAAGGCAGACGGGACATGGGAAGAACAAGACCTGCCAATGGCATGTTTGCCATGCCCTGGTCTACTAGAGCCCTTCAATTCTATCTCTGAATCAAGAGGCAAAACCAAATGATGTGAAGAGCAATACAGGTAATCTAATTTTAAAAGTCTTTATATTGGGTATCATAGCGTACGTGTATTTAAAGTGAGCAAGATACAAGATTTACTTCCCTGGATATGTTTTCCAAATGTCACAGCATTTGAAAGTTTGTTAGCAAGAACTCAAGTGAAATTTTCATTCGATCAAATTTATTTGAAATTAGTTCCAGTTAATGCCTTATTTCTATTACTCAAACTCGTTCCTAATTGTTCAGCCTTTTATTTGAGGGCATCAAAGCACAGCAAATGCTTTAGATTGCACAATTTTAAGGAAATGTTACAGTTCCTTGATGGAGTCTGTGCCTTGGCCCAGAAGCGGTGTCTCATAAATGTTTGATGAATGAATGCAGCTGCCTCTTATTGCTTTATTCATTCGCTGTCTTGCCGGTCTCTTAGGCATGATTGCAGGTTGGTATGGTACCTTTCCTTTACCACACTGTCTCACAAACCAATCCTCCATGGAAGGCCCGATGACTATGGATACACATCACAGTCCCTTCCGGATTTCTGCAGCTGCTCTTGTGTTGTGTTAGTCAGATCCAGAAGGTGGAAAAAGTTGAAGCTCAAACACAGAGAAGTGTGCCTTGTTTTAATAAATGCTGCTCTATGATATGGTACTGGGAAACAAAAAATTAAATCCTTTCCTGGCAATCTTCCACCTTTCTAGGAATACCTGAACAGTTTTGTATAGCATACTGTCTATGGTGATTTGAATAAGAATGCCCCCCATAGTCTCACATATTTATTTGAAAGGATTAGATGTAGCCTTGTTAGAGGAAGTATGTTACTGAAGAAGGTTTTGAAGTTTCCAAAGCCATGCCAAGCCCTAAGTCAATCTCTCTCTCCTACCCATAGATTAAATGACATAGTTTTCTTGCCTATATGCAACCGTGCTATCTACCAGATGATCAAAGACTAAACCTCTGACACTGTAAGCAAGCCCCAATTAAATGTTCTCTTTTCTAAGAGTTGCCTTAGATCTGATGTCTTTTCACAACAATAAAACAGTACCACTCTGCCTGGAAGCCTAGTCTTTTAAACCCCAAATTTCCTCCTAGTTAGTGATCATCTGCATTGTCTAAGATTTGTAGGGCTTCATTCCCATGAAATCTCATCCTACAACAAGTTAGTGCATGGGTTCTCACACAGAAGGCCCCATAGTAAAATAGAGTAAGCCCCAAAGGACAAGAACTCTTCAAGCCTGCACTTAGATGTTCCCATTGGCCAAAGCAGACCAAAGAGTGTCTTGGTATATACTTTGTTCCTGTGACAGAATGCTTGAGACTGAATAATTTATAAGTGAAAAAATGTACTTGTCTCATACTTATGGAGATTGCAACCAAATCTGTGATTATGGGTAAAAGCCTCATGTTCTAACATATCTATGACAGAAAAGCATGCTCTCAAGCACGCACTGCAGAGAGACAAGGACAATAGCATCCTCTCCCTATACCAATCTCCTCTTGGGTAATTAACCAAGTTCCACTCGAGAAACCCCCTTTTGCCATAAGAATTAACTTAGTCCTGGAGGAGTTTTTCTACTCCTGACCACATCTTAAAGACACTACCACCCTCAATATCTTTATGTTGGGAATAAAATTTCAGCATGAGTTTTGGAAGGAGAAAGCTATATTCCTAGGCATAAGTCTCATTTTTAAAGATTTAAAATAAATTCCTCCTCTTGATGGGAGAAACAGAGTAGTATTATGGTATTTTCTTTTTGTTTATCAGACCACTTTGGATTCAATTATGTTTGCTTCTTCTCATGCAAAATACACTGACCTCCTATGGCTGCCTCAAGAGTCAATACAGTGTGCCGCTGCTCTCAATAATGAATATCTTGCAGTTTTTAACTTGTTTAAGTGGAGATGAGACTCATTGGGTCTGGTATCTTGGCACCTCCTCTTGATGTGCAAACTTCCATACCTGCTCCTCTCGCATGCATAACATTCAATAGACAGACTCTTGAGCAAAAAGAAAGAAAGAAAGAAACAAACAAAGCAGGAGCAGACAGCAATTGCTATGTCTTAGCAACTCTGCAATTCAGCTGAGTGTTTGTCAAAAGTCCTCCCCCCCCAGCTCCCCTTCCATGGAGGGCAGGGACAATTTCTGCTTGGAATGTAGTCTTGCTTGCAGGGTAGCTTCTTGTCCATTGTTCTCTGTCACTTCCCACCACTCCCTGTGCTCATTCAGCTAACAATTGGACTGCCTCCATGATTCCACAAGAAATGTCAACATTTGAAACTGAGCTGAATTCTCAGACCGTCTTCCTCCTACTTCTCAAAACTAAACTATTCCTGTCTACTTTACTCCAAACAATGAATTTTTCCACTAAAACATTCTTTTTTAATCTCATGGATTTTCTTTGAATCTGGATTGATTTTGCCTCTTGGCCCTTTATAATTATTTTCCTGGAAAGCTTGTCACCTGTTTTGGGCGTGTCTATGTGCAGGCTAGTACGAGGTCAACTCAACACAAGCTAGAATCATTTGAGAAGAGAGAGCCTCAACAATGTCTCTGTCATATTGGCCCCTGGCCAAGACTATGGTAGATTTTCTTGATTGATGATGGCTGTGGAGAGTCCAGCTCAGTGTGGGTCATGTCATTCAGGAGGTCCTGGTACTCTAAGACAGCAGGCTGTGCAAGCTGTAAGAAGCAAGACAATTAGCAATCTTCTTCCATGGCTTCTGCTTCAGTTCCTGCCTCTAGGTTCCTACCTTGGGTTCCTGCCTTAACTTAATTCAGTAATGAACTAAAGTTTATGAGGTTTAAGGTATAGTACAACCTTTTCTTCCCAAGTCACTTTTGATCATGATATTATTATATCACAATAAAAACTCTGAAGACAGTCTGGCTGCTGTCCACAGTGCCCTTAATACACTTAAATATCCTGCATTTATTTATCTATTATTTTAAGTTCTACTATACTGTCTTCCAAAGGATAACATAGTTTCACCTTGTTTTATGTTTTAATTCATTATTTGTTTCATGTTAGTGATATAATACAACCTGGAAGAGTAGGGATGTAGATATTTTTTATTTTTCAACCCAGACCATGCTAGACCCCTGTATTTTCTGTAAATTCTACTTAAAGCTGAGTCATTATCCTCTGCACTTTGTCTCCCTTGTCAGACCCTTTCAGCACTTGGCCTAGCAGCATCTTTAGTTCATTGGACATACCCGATCTTCCAAGTTACTGCAGGTAGCCATTTTGTGACCACATAGTATTATTATATATTTTCTAGCCGCCCCAGCACTTTCCACCAGCGTGCCCACTCCAAAGTCTTGGCAGCTTTATCTAACATTCTCCCTCCTGATTTTCAAGCTTGTACCAGTCACCTTGTCCCAAAATCGGTGTTACCTTTAGGTTTAGTTTACAAAAGTTCTCTGTTCCTGTAATTTCTTTTCTTAGTTTCTTTTTTTCTCTTTCCTTGTGAAACAAACCACCCCAACACTTGATGACATAGCAACAACTACTTCATTTAGATTACAGCCGCCGTGAGAGTGCAGAGATAGTTGGAAGTATGTTTATCCTTAGCTAGCCCAGGTACCTTTGATCTAGCCCAGGTATCTTCCCTCCACATTTTTGTTTGTTTGTTTTTGTTTTCTTATGCTTATTAGTGTTTTGTCTCCAGGCATTTATGTGTATGTGATCCATCTCTTATGCCTGTAGAAGCCAAAAAAAGATATCAGGTCCCTTGAAACTATACTTACAGATGGTTGGTTGTGAGCCATCGTGTGGGTACTGAGAACCAAACTTAAGTTTTTTGCATGAGCAACAAGTACTCTCAATTGCTGAATCATCTCTCCAGCCCCTGCCCTCAGTCTGTGGCATCACAATTCCATGCAGTATCATATGGTTGTGGGGCAATTTCCAATGAAATAAAACATTTGGTCTTAAAAGGAAGTTGTTTAAGGCATGGATACTCTAAAGGGAGATAAAAAAAAAAAACCCATTCAATCCTACAAAGAAACTCATTAAGATGCAGGGTATTCTAAAGGAGATGAAAGAATCCACCCCAAGGGATGATCCCTAAACTTGGGAAGTAGACAGCTCAAAAGCTTCAGGAAGGCCCTGAAGCTGAGCAGATTTACTATGCCTGTCCTGCCCATAAGTATCTGTAAGCAGTAAGGGCTGTTGAGAAATACTCTCAAAGGAGCTAAGCTTCCTAGAAGATTTCTCAGACAAGAAAAGCTGCTTTGATTTCATTTCTGCCGTTATAAGTGATTCCTCATTCATATCCCTGTAAGTAACTCTAAGTAACCCCAATAAAACTCATTGATTCACCAAGATGGACTTTGATAGTACCTGTACTTTGATCTGTCATTTGTTCCATATCTGGGGTGAGTAATTATTTGTTCATATCTTCCCAGGAACACTCTCTCAGAGAAGATAACCACCTGCCCCTACGGGAAAATACTTTTTGAACCTAACGATAAATGCAAACACATAGCTAAGCACGGATTCAGGGAAGACTGACTGACTAGACCATCGGTGGGCAGACCTGAAAACAATCTTAATCTCCCACTTTCTCAACTTTCCCTTCTCCTCTCCCGTCCCCACAAGTCTACCAAAAGACTTGGATCCTGTGTCTTGTCTTCCATCGAACTGTGACCTTTGATAAACAATTGCATGGCTCAGAGCCATGATTTAACTGCTACAAAAATGAGAAGTTTGGGCTCAGTAAGAACTGAAACTTGAGCTTGTGTCAAGTTGACACAAAGCCAGCCAGTGCAACCCCCAAGATGAAGAACGGCGAGGACAGCCTGGCAAAGGTGAGGATGAACAGGGCTGGAGAAGGTACAAAAAAGGAGTTAACCTTTGAATGGCAGGACACTGGGCAAGTTCTGTGAACACAGATTCTTAGCCTGATTCCTTCTCTGTACAACAGTGAAGCGTATAACACCTGTCCCTGAGCATTCCAGTAATGGAATCTTAATTATGTGTGTATATGTATGTAATATATGTATGTTTTGTGTGTGTGAGTGTATGTTTGTGTGTATGTATGCATATATGTATGTATGCATGCATGTATGTTTTGTGTGTCTATGTTTTTTGTGTATGTGTTATGCATATGCATAGGTGCACAGTATATGGATGAAGGTCAGAAGTCAACCTGTGGTGTATATCCACAGGCACTTTTTGACTGTTTTGTTGAGACAAGGTCTCCTATTGGCCCAGAACTTTGCAGAAATATCTTCTTATCTCCATCTCCAATTGAATCTCCCCATCATGGAGATTACAGGCATTTGCCACTGTGCCTGGCTTTTAACAAGGGTTCTGGAAATCAGAACCCAGGTCCTCATGTGCACCATGAAACAATTTACTGGCTGGGCCACCTCACCAACCTCTGGTTAAAATTTATTTGTAAAATGCTAACATAGCAGCTGGGACATTTGTAAGCACTTATTAAATATTAGGAATGGTGGTCATATCTAGAGATGGATGACCATAGTTTGAGCCCTAGATCTACCACTTACCTCACTGAGCAATCCTGGTCAGGACATCCTGTTTGTCCTTTCCTTTTCTGGAATTGTATTACCTAAGCCCCTGTCTGTGGGACGGCTGGGTGAACATGCATGAAGCTTTAACACAACACTTGGTGTAGAATAGTTGTTGCATCAAAGTCAGCTTGTGCTAATAAAAAAAAGAAAGAAATCTCAGGACACCTAATAAGCATTTAGAAATTGTTCTGTGGATTTATTGAGACAGCAATGAAATGAAACTTAAAAATGTAATTATCCACTGTTAAGGTAATGGATTGCATGTTCTGAAATTCAGACCTGCTGCTTCCAAGTTCATTCCATAAGCACTCCCCATAGACCCAATAAAAACCTGGCAACCTGGCTTCCTAAGAACGTCAAGGAAAAGCCATTGGCTAATTGGCAATAATATTGTTGTTCCCAATAACATCCATCCTTTACAGATTAGAAAAGAAAAATTTCCAGAAGACATTTCTGAACTCCAGAGAAGCCGGTGAAAATCTGTATCACTGATTATTTTATGTCAGAACACTTCACTACAGCACTAAGAGAAATTATGTTTATCAGCACAAAATAACCTCATACTTGAATACGAGCAGTAGAATGTAGAAAAAAAAAACCCAAAACGTTGTGCTGGCTCCTGAAACTCTCATCTTTCGAAGACAAACAGAGCTGTTCAACTCCGAAATACACTGTCAAGATGCTCTCATATGTTCCACGTGTCAAACGATGCTGGGAACATACTGTAGTGTCAGGCTCACCCGATGCTGGGAACATACTGTAGTGTCAGGCTCACCCAGGTTTGTCTGACTCCACTTCTCTGATTGTGTCTGCCACATGATGGCTGGCCTCAGGATCATACACAATGTGATGCTAAGAATATCTCCAAGAGGTCAAGACCGAAGTGGTGAACAATACTAAAACGCCAGGACCTTAGAGCTAAGCATAGCTCTCACGTCTCAGAATTAGAGTAAAATGCCCAGTGAGGCTGAACAAATCCTTAATACTCAAGTCTTAGCACTATTCTCTTTTGGCTCGGTTTCCATGACAACTTGTATTTATTGCTCCATTCCTGGTGTACTTGCTGAAGGCAAGGGATTGCTTTCCCTCAGCCTCAGGTAGAGGAAAGCCACCCAGAAAGCAGCTAGTATAAAGAGACTTGTTTTAATTTCGCATGAATTCTCTTAAAATGCCTACCTTCATGGTAGTCATAATATAAAAGAAATTATTATTAGCAAGAGGGCTATCAGGATGAAGAAGGAAGAGATGGATGGGAATATGCATTTCTGACCACCCTGATAAATAAGCTATTTGCATCACTTGTCTGGAAACTCAAGCCTGCTTCTCTGTGCCAACCCCTCTCTGAGTTTTCTCCATGTCCACTCCTCTCTCCAAACCCTCTAATCCTTCTGCACTTTGCTAGTGATGTCTGCTATATCCTTCTGCACTTAGCCAGCGATGTCTGCTCCTGTTACTGAACAGATGCCAGTGGTACCACCATCTGCTGTGTGCTCCACAGAGACAGACCTTCTCTCATCTCCAATCTCTCTTTACTTGAGAGTTTACTGCAGCATGGAAGGTATCATCTGTGACCAACACAGCACACAGGCAAGGGATGACACTGCCATTAGTGATAACCCTCAGGCAGCGAGGGCAGGAGTGTGTGAATGGACATTCCGTCTGCAAGCAACCTCGGTGGAATATTTCTGAAGGCATTGACCAGCTCTTCAGAGAGACCTACGCTAAATTGTTTACAGTGTTAATCTGTTCACTGCCATGCCTTCTAAATACTTCCCAAGCCTTTCCTCAACTTTCCTAGCTCCTTACGTGTGTCCCGAAACTAATTTCTAAAAAGCAATCATCCTCAAACTCTCACATCTAAGCCTACTTTAAAGTGAACTCAAATGAAAATCTCCAGTCCTTGGCATCAGTATCTCTACAGAATAATATTAATGGTTATTAAGTAATGTTGCTAACTGGAGCGAAAGTAAGTTGATATTTTGAAGATTACCACCACCCAATTCCTGACTGGACATTTTGGTTTGGTTATATCAGTAAACGAAGCCACCAGGAACTAGATCAAATTTTATCTAACTTCAGGCTATCTGAGGGTCAGCCGCTATCCAAGACTAAAGAAAAAAGGTTAAGGCAGGATAGCCTTGGTACAATCCACAGAGCCAGTGAAGCTAAATAACAAGGAGGGCCTAAGGGACGATGATCTTTCTCAGAAGAGGAAACAAAATAGGTACCAGAGGTGGATGAAAGGAGGAAACGGGGTAGGAGAGGGGATAGGGAGAGGAACCAGGCAAGGAAGGGCATTCAGGTATAGGGGGAGAGGTGGAGGGATAACTGAAATCCACAGTGTTGAAGGGGTTCACCTCTAGGATATACTAGAGACCTGGGATGGGGTGGGCAGTGAGTCTATGGGGGCAACTCTAGCTGAGACTCCTAGCAGTGAAGGATATGGCCCCTGAAGTGGCCCCTTCCTGTGGCCCAGCAGGACCCCCAGTGGAGGGATGGGGGTAGTAACCCACCCACAAAAACTTCCACCCAGGTAGTGTTCTGCTAACAAGGATAGGGATGGAGCAGAGGCAGGAGTGTCTGACCAATGACTGGCCCAGGTTAGGAGCCATCTCATGAACAGAAACCAATGCCTGATGCTGTTAATTATACTCTGTTATGCTTGCAGACAGGAAAAATAAATAAATACATAAATAAATAGAAGCAAAAAGACAAAAGAGGGTTAAGATAGCCCCAGCCAGAAGCACATGACTCTGGGGGTACACACCGAAAAAGCACTGCAAACCTTATAGCTGCTTTCTGTTCAGAAATTGATTTACTACTGGAGAACTATGTCTCTGTCATCTCCTACCTCCCACAATGTATGTGGATTAAAGTTCTAATCTATAACCCTAAAAGGAATGGGATTGTGGGAAAGTGCAGCCCTTGGTTGGATTTCTTCCTTAAAATTCAGATTGGATTCCAGGAAGGGAATGGTCAGTTAAACAGAAAGTGCAGTCAACTCAGTCAACTCAGGTAAAAAGCATCAGACTCAAACTTAGAAAGCACTAGACAAACAAGGAAACACCTTACTACCCAATATCTTGAACTATAGTATACCACCTTCCTTGCCAAAATTAGGCAGAGTCTAGTGCAGATAGAATCAGAGAGTCTATGTGATTTGGACCTACAGGTATATATATATATATGTATATATATATATATATACCTGTATATATATACGGATATGTATATTATCACTAATTCATTCATTAGTCATAAGCCCCTACCTACCCTCTTCAGGCCTGCATTTAGGGAACTAGGGAGCATCTTAATGCATCCAAGTTTCAAGTTATTCTCACCAAAGCAGCCCAACCTGCAAATATGCACTCCTCCTGCTGGATTCCACTATTTTTTTTATTCAATATAATTTATTTACAGTTCAAATGATTTCCCCTTTTCTAGCCCCCCACTCCCCGAAAGTCCCGTAAGCCCCCTTCTCTTCCCCTGTCCTCCCACACCACCCCTTCCCACTTCCCCGTTCTGCTTTTGCTGAATACTGCTTCACTGAGTCTTTCCAGAACCAGGGGCCACTCCTCCTTTCTTCTTGTACCTCATTTGATGTGTGGATTATGTTTTGGGTATTCCAGTTTTCTAGGTTAATATCCACTTATTAGTGAGTGCATACCATGATTCACCTTTTGAGTCTGGGTTACCTCACTTAGTATGATGTTCTCTAGTTCCATCCATTTGCCTAAGAATTTCATGAATTCATTGTTTCTAATGGCTGAATAGTACTCCATTGTGTAGATATACCACATTTTTTGCATCCACTCTTCTGTTGAGGGATACCTGGGTTCTTTCCAGCATCTGGCAATTATAAATAGGGCTGCCATGAACATAGTAGAGCATGTATCCTTATTACATGGTGGGGAATCCTCTGGGTATATGCCCAGGAGTGGTATAGCAGGATCTTCTGGAAGTGAGGTGCCCAGTTTTCGGAGGAACCGCCAGACTGCTTTCCAGAGTGGTTGTACCAATTTGCAACCCCACCAGCAGTGGAGGAGTGTTCCTGTTTCTCCACACCCTCTCCAACACCTGCTGTCTCCTGAATTTTTAATCTTAGCCATTCTGACTGGTGTAAGATGAAATCTCAGGGTTGTTTTGATTTGCATTTCCCTAATGACTAATAAAGTTGAGCATTTTTTAAGATGCTTCTCCGCCATCCGAAGTTCTTCAGGTGAGAATTCTTTGTTTAACTCTGTACCCATTTTTTAATAGGGTTGTTCGGTTTTCTGGAGTCTAACTTCTTGAGTTCTTTATATATATTGGATATTAGCCCTCTATCTGATGTAGGATTGGTGAAGATCTTTTCCCAATTTGTTGGTTGCCGATTTGTCCTCTTGATGGTGTCCTTTGCCTTATAGAAACTTTGTAATTTTATGAGGTCCCATTTGTCAATTCTTGCTCTTACAGCATAAGCTATTGCTGTTCTGTTCAGAAACTTTCTCCCTGTACCGATGTCCTCAAGGGTCTTCCCCAGTTTCTTTTCTATTAGCTTCAGAGTGTCTGGCTTTATGAGGAGGTCCTTGATCCATTTGGATTTGAGCTTAGTACAAGGAGACAAGGATAGATCAATTCGCATTCTTCTGCATGCTGACCTCCAGTTGAACCAGCACCATTTGTTGAAAAGGCTATCTTTTTTCCATTGGATGTTTTCAGCCTCTTTGTCGAGGATCAAGTGGCCATAGGTGTGTGGGTTCATTTCTGGATCTTCAATCCTGTTCCATTGATCCTCCTGCCTGTCACTGTACCAATACCATGCAGTTTTTAACACTATTGCTCTGTAGTATTGCTTGAGGTCAGGGATATAGATTCCCCCAGATTTTCTTTTGTTGCTGAGAATAGTTTTAGCTATCCTGGGTTTTTTGTTGTTCCAGATGAATTTGAGAATTGCTCTTTCTAACTCTGTGAAGAATTGAGTTGGGATTTTGATGGGTATTGCATTGAATCTGTATATTGTTTTTGGCAAAATGGCCATTTTAACTATATTGATTCTACCGATCCATGTGCATGGGAGGTTTTCCCATTTTTTGAGGTCTTCTTCCATTTCCTTCTTCAGAGTCTTGAAGTTCTTGTCATACAGATCTTTCACATGTTTGGTAAGAGTCACCCCAAGATACATTATACTGTTTGTGGCTATTGTGAAGGGGATCATTTCCCTAATTTCTTTCTCAGCCTGCTTATCCTTTGAGTATAGGAAGGCCACTGATTTGCTTGAGATGATTTTATAACCTGCCACTTTGCTAAAGTTGTTTATCAGCTGTAGGAGCTCTCTAGTGATAGTTTTTTGGGTCACTTAGGTAGACTATCATGTCGTCTGCAAATAATGATAGTTTGACTTCTTCCTTTCCAATTTGTATCCCTTTGACCTCCTTATGTTGTCGAATTGCCCGAGCTAGTACCTCAAGTACAATATTGAAAAGATAAGGAGAAAGGGGTCAGCCTTATCTGGTCCCTGATTTCAGTGGGATTGCTTCAAGTTTCTCTCCATTTTGTTTGATGCTGGCTACCGGTTTGCTGTATATTGCTTTTACTATGTTTAGGTATGGGCCTTGAATTCCTGTTCTCTCCAAGACTTTAAGCATGAAAGGATGCTGAATTTTGTCAAATGCTTTTTCAGCATCCAATGAAATGACCATGTGGTTTTGTTCTTTGAGTTTGTTTATGTAGTGGATCACATTGATGGATATCCGTATATTGAACCAACCCTGCATTCCCGGGATAAAGCCTACTTGATCATGGTGGATGATCATTTTGATGTGTTCTTGGATTCGGTTGGCAAGAATTTTATTGAGTATTTTTTCATCGATATTCATAAGGGAAATTGGTCTGAAGTTCTCTTTCTTTGTTGGATCTTTGTGTGGCTTTGGTATCAGCGTAATTGTGGCTTCGTAGAAGGAATTGGGTAGTGTTCCTTCTGTTTCTATTTTGTGGAATAGTTTGAAGAGTATTGGTGTTAACTCTTCTTTGAAGGTCTGGTAGAATTCTGCACTGAAACCATCTGGTCCTGTGCTTTTTTTGGTTGGAAGACTTTCTATGACTCCTTCTATTTCTTTAGGCATTATGGGACTGTTTAGATGGTCTAGTTGGTCCTGATTTAATTTAGGTATTTGGTATCTGTCAAGGAAATTGTCCATTTCCTCCAGATTCTCCAGTTGTGTTGAGTACAGTCTCTTGTAGTAGGATCTGATGATTTTTTGGATTTCCTCAGTTTTCGTTGTTATATCACCCTTTTCATTTCTAAGTTTGCTAATTTGGATACTTTCTCTGTGCCCTTTGGTCAGTCTGGCTAAGGGTTTATCTATCTTGTTGATTTTCTCAAAGAACCAGCTCCTGGATTTGTTAATTTTTTGTATGGTTCTCTTTGTTTCTACTTGATTGATTTCGGCCCTGAGTTTGATGATTTCCTGCCTTCTACTCCTCCTGGGTGAAATAGCTTCTTTTTGTTCCAGGGCTTTCAGGTGTGTCATTAAGCTGGTAATGTATGCTCTCTCCATTTTCTTTTTGGAGGCACTCAGGGCTATGAGTTTTCCTCTTAGCACTGTTTTCATTGTGTCCCATAGATTTGGGTATGTTGTGTTTTCATTTTCATTGTGTTCTAAAAAGTCTTTAATTTCTTTCTTTATTTCTTCCTTGACCAAGGTATCATTGAGTAGAATATTGTTCAGTTTCCACGTGTATGTGGGTTTTCTGTTGTTTTTGTTGCTATTGAAGACCACTTTTACTCCATAGTGATCTGATAGGAGGCATGGGATTAGTTCGATCTTCTTATATTTGTTGAGGTCTGTCTTGTGACCAATTATATGGTCGATTTTGGAGAAGGTACCATGAGATGCTGAGAAAAAGGTATATTCTTTTGTTTTAGGATAGAATGTTCTATATATATCTGTTAAATCTAATTGGTCCAAAGCTTCAATTAGTTTCATTGTGTCCCTGTTTAGTTTCTGTTTTCCTGATCGGTCCATTGAGGAAAGTGCAGTGTTGAAGTCGCCCACAATTATTGTGTTAGGTGCAATGTGTGCTTTGAGTTTTAATAAAGTTTCTTTTACAAAAGAGGGTGCCCTTGCATTTGGAGCCTAGATGTTCAGGATTGAGAGTTCTTCTTGTTGTATTTTTCCTTTGACCAGCAAGAAGTGTCCCTCAGAGTTTCTTTTGATGACTTTGGGTTGAAAGTCAATTTTATCTGATATTAAAATGGCTACTCCAGCTTGTTTCCTGGGACCATTTGCTTGTAAAATTGTCTTCCAGCCTTTTACTCTAAGGTAGTGTTTGTCTTTGACCCTGAGGTGTGTTTCCTGTAAGCAGCAAAATGTAGGGTCCTGTTTAAGTATCCAGTCAGTTAGTCTGTGTCTTTTTATTGGGGCATTAAGTCCATTGATGTTAAGAGATATTAAGGAATAGTGATTGTTACTTCCTATCATTTTTGATGCTATTTTTTAAATTTGATTGCTTAACTTCTTTTGGGTTTGATGAAAGGTTACTATCTTGCTTTTTCCAGGGTGAAGTTTCCCTCCTTGTATTGGTGTTTTCCTCCTATTATCCTTTGTAGGGCTGGGTTTGTGGATAGATATTGGGTAAACTTGGTTTTGTCATGAAATATCTTAGTTTCTCCATCTACGGTGATTGAGAGTTTTGCTGGATATAGTAGTTTTGGTTGGCATTTGTGTTCTCTTAGAGTCTGCATGAGATCTGCCCAGGTCCTTCTAGCCTTCATAGTCTCAGGTGAAAAGTCTGCTGTGATTCTGATAGGTCTTCCTTTATATGTTACTTGGCCTTTTTCTCTTACTGCCTTTAATATTCTTTCTTTTTTTCGAACATTTGGTGTTTTGATTATTTTGTGACGGGAAGTATTTCTGTTCTGGTCCAGTCTGTTTGGAGTTCTGTAGGCTTCTTGTATATTCATGGGCATCTCTCTCTTTAGGTTAGGGAAGTTTTCTTCCATAATTTTATTGAAGATATTTGCTGGCCCTTTAAGTTGTAAATCTTCACTCTCATCTATGCCTATAATCCTTAGGTTTGGTCTTCTCATTGTGTCCTGGATTTCCTGGATATTTTGGGTTACAAGCTTTTTGCATTTTGTATTTTCTTTAACTGTTGAGTCCATGGTTTCTATGGAATCTTCAGCATCTGAGATTCTTCTATCTCTTGTATTCTGTTGTTGATATTTGCATCTATGTCCCCTGATTTCTTCCCAAGGCTTTCTATCTCCAAAGTTGTCTCCCTTTGAGTTTTCTTAGTTGTTTCTACTTCTGATTTTAGATCCTGGATGGTTTTGCTTAGCTCCTTCACTTGCTTGTTTGTGCTTTCCTGTAATTCTTTAAGAGATTTTTGTGTTTCCTCTTTCATGACCTCAGCCTGTTGACCAAAGTTCTCCTGTATTTCTTTAAGTGTTTTTTGCGTTTCCTCATTATTGGCTTTTGTATTCTCCTGGATTTCTTTCAATGATTTTTGTGTTTCCCTTGCAAGGGCTTCTAACTTTTAATCCATTTTCTCCTGAATTTCTTTAAGTATGTCCTTCATGTGTTCCTGTACCAGCATCATGACCAGTGATTTTAAATCCAAATCTTGTTTTACTGGTGTGATGGGGTATCCAGGACATGTTGGTAGAGGAGAATTGGGTTCAGATGTTGCCATATTGCTTTGATTTCCGTTAGTGACATTCCTGCGTTTGCCCTTTGCCATCTAGTTCTCACTGGTGTTAGTTGGTGTTGTCAGTGCTGGTCTCACCAGTGCAAGCTGCCCCTTCCCAGTTGGCCTCTGGTGCACAGCTTACCTCCTGCACTCCCTGTAGACAGGGTGCTGCTGCCCAGGCTGTTCAGATCCCGAAGCAGGCACCCAAAAGCTCCCGCTGGGGCCGGCTGGATTCACTGGAGCACACCGACTTCTCCCAGCTGGCCGCCCCGAAGCCCCTCTAGCCTCTTGCAGGACCTGGAGATGTGGTGCCGCCGCCCAGGCTGATCTGGATCTGGAAGCGGAGAGAGTTGAGCTGAGGGCTCCCGCCTGAGGCCTTGCCCCAGATTGTGTCTCAGTCTGTCCGATCTGTCTGGAATCCGAAACCAAGATGGAGGTGAGCCTCTCCTGACCTGCGGGAGGCCGAGTTCTGAAGTGGCTTCCGTGCAGCGAAAGGCGCCGCAAAACCGCAGCTGCTTGCAGCCCGGCTGGTCAGCGAAGGTCAGTGGTCGTGGGCGCAGGGCCTAACTGGACCCTGTGTCGCCTTGGTTCCATTGCTGATGGCCCTTCAGCTGGACCAGCCACTGCTGCACTGCCGCCGCCACTGCCGCCCTGGATTCCACTATTAAAGTTATGTCTGTACAGAAACGTGTACTAGTGGGGCTACTTTATGTAATAAGTCCCAACTTAAGTTAAACTCCAAGCAGGACAGTGTACAGAGGGACAGACTCTTTCAGTTTCCTGCATTTAGAATCAAGTGTGGCTTTAGCCCAGTGAACCATCTTTGTGTCAGATGCCCCCACATTGCTCCCTTGCTTCCTGGCTTCCTCCCACCACAGCTCCTGTTTCTTCACAGTGAGTCTCTTTGTTCTTTTCCCATCTCTTGTTCTTCTTTCTGTTCCATGTCGGGTCTACTTTTTGCAGTTGGCTATTCTCTACACATCGTTGCTGTGGAAACTCCCCCATCTTTCTCTCTGCACATCATTAACACTCAGAGGCATAATGATCACATGGAGACTCTAATAAACCCTCAAGCCGGAAACACGATGACATGACATGAAAGGGAATGGGCTCCTGTCACATTTCCTGTTGTTCCCGTTTGCTTCATCGGGCCTACAGTCCTTTGCTTGGACTCTGTAGTCAGAATACACAGTAACCTCAATCCAGAAAACTGAGTTCCTGGACATGCTTTTGTTTCTGTGTGGTGTGAGCATTTAGCTAAGAATCAGAAGATGGCCTACTGTGGCAATGTGGTGACGCCACAGAGGTGCAGTGCACAGCTCAGATAAAAGCAAGGTGGAGAATGAGAGAGAAGCCAGAAAGATAGCAGGAAAAAGCTATGCCATAGAGGATGGGATGAGCCCCTGGTTCCTGCTCACATCCAGGAGTTAGGATCATAAGCTCATCTGCCACAAAAGCCAGCATTCAGGGACAGAGGTATAATACATCAGTCAACTGAGTTGGGGCTGTGTACTTAGATAAGAACTCCATCCTTGGCTCAATATATGACAGAAGATGTCATGAGAACTTGAGCTTTTTTATTCCAAGCAAGCCAAAAACATTTCTATCAAAGCCTCTTTAAATTACTCAGCTGAATTTACGCCAGATGGGACATTTAATTACATTGGCATTCTCCCTTTTCTCAAGCATGGCAGAAAAGAAAGAAAAAATATTAGTAATAGACACAATTTGTTAGATGTATTTTCTGTGCAGATAATTTGGAGAGTGAGTCCCTAGTTTGTCGAAACATACAGAACTGCACGCCCTTTGAGGCATCCCCTGCATGCCCAAGGGTTAAGATTTGGATTCGGTATTCGTGTCCTAAGGGATGCTGCTGAGTTGTCATGTTGTTTTTTTTCTTTGCGATATTTGTGGTTTTGAACTGTGGTGCATACTTGATGCTAGCAACACTCCTCGCTCCCAGCTATGTAGGTGAGTGGATGCTCGGTAAGCACACAACAGAACCATCCTTCCCTCCTCCCTCCTCCATCCTCTCTCCTCCCTCCTCCCTACACCCTCCTCCCTCCTCCCTCCACTCAGCACTATGGTGTAGATATGATTGACTGTGGGATATTTACATTCCAGCTGGTGGAGGATAAGGTAAGATCTCACACTACTTGGAAACGGCATAGATCCCCTGATTTTTATTTCATGTTTTGGGACTGATGTTAACCGGGGGGAAACTAAAACCAAGAAAATCAAAACCATTGACCAGGGGCAGCTGCTGTTCTCTGGGGTATTCTTGGAACTTTGCAATCTCATTCCTCTGCTTAAACTAGTCATTGCCTTGGCCTGCTCTGTAATTCCTTATGAATTCCAGGTGGTCACTAGGATATTCACAGAGTCCTCCAAACTATTTTGTTGTACTGAAACCAAAAGTCCTCTCTTACCCCACTCAGGTCCCCAGCCTCAATATGTCTCCTCCAATCCATAATCATACTTAACGATGGAAAAATGTCACAGAGAGTTGGGTCATGGGTTAAAAGTACATACTGCTTTTTTTTTAATTAATTATCTTTTTTATTTCCATCCCTAATGTTGTTTTCCCTCCCTGTCCCCACTTCCAGAGTTCTTCACCATATTCCCCTTCCCCTTTACTTCTGAGATGGTGCCCCTCTATGGCACCATCTCCTGTCCATGGGGGCATCAAGTCTCTAAAGGATTAGGCATATCCTCTCCCACTGAGGCAAGATAGGGCAGTCATCTGCTGCATATATGCCAGGTATCTTGGACCAGCCCATGTATGCTCTTTGGTTGGTGGCTTGGTCTCTGGGAGCTCCAAGAGGTCCAGGTGAGTTGACTCTACTGGTCTTCCTATGGGGTTGCCATCCCTTTCAGCTCCTTCAACCCTTCCCCTAACTCTTCCATAGGGGTCCCTGACCTCAGTCCAATGCTTGCCTGAAAGTATCTGTATCTGCCTCAGTCAGCTGCTGGTAGAGCCTCTCGGGACAGCCATGCTAGGCTCCTGTCTGCAAACACAATGTTATGCATCAGTAATAGTGTCTTACAGAGAACTTGAGTTTGATCCTCACTACCAATTTCAAGTGGGTCACAATAACGTGACTACAGCTCCTGGGGATCTGATGACCTTTTGTGGCCTCCAGGGCACCTACATGTGGCATTCACTCACACAGATTGTGGTGGTTTGAATATTCTTGGCTCACGGGAACTGCATTATTAGGAGGTGTGGCCTTGTTGGAGGAAGTTTGTCACTGTGGGAGTGGGCTTTGAGGCTTCCTATGCTCAGGTTCTGCCCAGTGCAGAAGAGAGCCTTCTCCTAGCTGCCTGTGGAAGCAAGTCTTCTCTTGGTTGCTTTGGATCAAGGTGTAGATGCTGCCATGCTTCCTGCCAGGATTATAATAGACTGAACCTCTGAAAGTGTAAACTCCAATGTGTTTTCTTTTATAAGAGTTGTTTTGGTCATGGTGCCTCTTCACAGCAATGAAACCCTAAGTAAGACAGATGCATTATAAACAATAAAAACAAATCTTTAAAAAAGAAAAGGATTTCCCTGGTTGAAGCTGGGTGGTAGACTTGTACATATAAAAACCTGGTATGGTAGCACGCTCTTAGAACCCAGCACAGGGAAGACAGAGGAAGGATACCTAGGATTTCCTGGGCAGCTGTCCTAGCCAATTTGATGCATTCTAGGTTCATGAAAGACCCTGTGTCAAAAAGAAAAAGACTGTCAGCAGCACTTGAAAAGTGACTGAGGTTGGTGTTTGCCCTGACACACATAAATACGCATGCTCACACACAGCACAACTCCGGCATTACCAGCGTGATGCTCTTGCTTTTCTGTACCTCTAACCTCTCCTCCCCAAGTCAGCAGACGGCAAGATCATGCCAACTCTCCAACATGACTTGCACAGTTCACAGTCAGCTTCTAGTTTCACAATTCCTAGGAAATTGTTTTCCTAAATCAAACACCCCATGGTGTCAGTTGCTTGTCCCAAACCTTTTATTTTCCTCCACTCAGTAAAGTGCAGGGTCCTAGCACAGCATACCAGGCACATCATTGCCTCATTGCGACCTCTCTGTCAGACTTTCTTGAGGTCCACTTCTCTTCATACCCTGTGTCCCATTATTCAACATAAGGATGGTCAGCTCGAGCAATGACATGTACAGACACATGCTTACATATTATTTGCCATTTTCTACAATTGAAATTTCACCAACTATCTCTACTTTACCTGGCAGCATAGATGAATATAGGATCCACCAGATGTATCCCACACTTATAAACCCATGAAACTCACTTGTGGTTGCTTTCTTGTCAAATGGAAATCTTCATCATATCTTCCCCCCTCATCCCATAGATATCTTAGGAATGATGTGATCTGGCCATGATTCCCTCTTGGAATAGGCCTCATCTACCTCTTGGTATTCATCTTAACAAGGTTTTCCCTCTCCTCATCTTATTACTGCAAGAGATGAAATGAAGAGAAGAAACTAACAAGAGACATGCAGAGTTCTCACTGGAGCATGATGGGAGATGAACTCTTAGGGGAAAATGTATTTCATTACTTAGCAGACAAAGACCAGGTGAGTGAGAGATGAAACTGGTAGAAATCAAATCAAAGCCAACCCTCCATAGAGAAAAGGACCACCATCCCATGGTTAAGACTGCTAAACTTGAGAGACATCAGAGGACCTAGAAAGAAAGTCAAGGGACCACGGAACAAAGAAAAAGGGGATATTGAGGGAAGCAACCTAGAAAGAAGTCACAGACCGGCACTTGAATCCATTTGAAGGCTGGGGTGGCTGAGTCTGCTCAAATTTCTTCCTATCTATTTGAATGTAAAATTTTGTGGATAACCACCGAACTATTTTAACAATGGGATAGATTCACCCTACATGTGCAGGGCACAGGATTATGAGGAAGAGTGGATGAATGAGGCAGCACTGGGAACAGACACAGCATCCCCTGCATTCTGGTCACAAGCTGACCAGACACTTCCTCAAGGAAGCTGTGGATTCCCCAATGTCCTTCCACACAGATGAGATACCAGCAAAAAGAGGGTGCCTCTAACTAGAGCTTGGCCATCCCTAGAAGCTAAGGACTTATACACAAGACCCTGAAGAGTCAGAAAAAAATGAAAGAATCCATGTAGCCAGCTCTGTGTAAGCATTTCCTAGCCCTGGCTTGTTTGACAGGGTTGGTTTATTGACGATGTCAATACACTGAACTACATACAATTACATTGTCGACTCCGAATGAGCAGGTTTGTTCAAGAGATTGCATGAATGTGTTTCTCTTCCCTCTCAGAGGTGAGCATGGTTTCGTTTCCAAATCTTGGCCCTTTTTTGGCAGGAAGAAGGCTATAAGATTTTGTTTGACCACTGAGAAGGGAGAGTCACCAGAAGAATGAGAGACAAAGCTAATAAATCATAAGCAATTGAATTCCATTCATTTTATTGCCTAATAAAACAAGAAAAATGTACTTTTTCGTGGTTGGGTGTTGAAAAGAAGAAAACAACACTGCTAACGGATTGCCAGGAAGCAAGAAGAGGGTCATAGAAACAGACCAGACTTGATGAAGTGCGAACCTTCTGAGCATCCAAGTCTCCAGCTGGTGCCAACTAACGATGCACAGGAAGACAGAACTAACTGGAAGCCAAACTATGTAGGCTGTGAGACTGAGCACAGCCTTGGGGAGGGGATGTGTGGAATGAACCACTCCTTGACATCTAGCCATGTAGATGGTAAACTAGTTCTGAGCCTGGGATTCTCCTTTCTGAACTAGATCTTTAACCCAGTGTCCTATGAAACAGCTCAAGAAGGGATGGGGGCTCACCTGTCCAAAATAGAGTAGTGCTCACTGTCCCCACCAATCATTCATATATCTGCTAGCTTACCCCATTCCACTTTGGCTTCCATTTACAGAAGACAGAGGCTGCTGCTACTGAGACTTTGTCTAAAGCTTCACATCCTCATAAGCCAGTAACCAAACTTCATGCACAAAGCATCTGCAATGTATCCATTAACTGCTGGTGTTTCCTCCACGCCCGTTGTGCAGCGGGCATCCACCACAGGCCAGCTTCGTAGGTTAAGTGCTCCAGTGCTAAGTGAGATGCTGAGCTCCTCGCTCTAAGCTTAAGAATTTGAGTACAAGTTCTGTCTACTAAGTTGGTTTCAAATCCTAAAGCCAATTCTGAACAGGGTCTTCATGAGCTCAATGCTGTCACATGGATGGAATGGAGACCATAATATCAGGTCCACAGATTAAGAAACAGACTGGATAAATTAATTTAATTTACCACAACAAGCCATGAGTTCCCATTAAACTCAGTTGGAAAATCTTTTAGTTATTATCTAGAATACTTGTGTGTATAATGAAATGAATGGTTTCTTTAGCTTCAAGTAGAGGTGTTTGTGTGTTTATAGAAAACTGTGATTCCATAAAGATTGTTTGGTGTTTTGTTTTGTTATGTTTTGACACAGGGTCTCACTAAGTAGCCAGGACCGACAACAGTCACTATGTAGGCCAGACTGGTTGTGGATTTACAGAGTTCTGCCTGCCTCTGCCTCCAGCATGCCTGAATTAAAGGGCTGTGCCATCACAGTCACCTAAAGCTTGCTGATTTGAATATCCTGGCTTGTCTTTTATTCAGTCTGGACTGGGGTGGGAATAAGACACTTGATCTTTCTTCTCTGATATTTAAGGGAAAGCCAAAACCTGTGTGAATCTAAACAAATACCCAAAATTCACGTAAAAATGCACATGAAACAAAATATCAGAATTATAAATAAAGATAGGCTGTGATAACTTATTATACAGCCTTACAGAGTTATGGGGCGAGATCAGGCTGTTTCCAATTATCCTACTGTTCCCCGGTTTGTGACCACAGATCCCAGCAATGCAAGTGTCTTAGGCAGAGCTTCTATTATTGCACAAACATCATGACCAAGAAGCAAGTTGAGGAGGAAAGGGTTTATTCAGCTTGCATATTCACACTGCTGTTCATCACTAAAGGAAGTCATGACTGGAACTCAAGCAGGTCAGGAAGCGGGAGTTGATGCCGAGGCCATGGAGGGATGTTTCTAACTGGCTTGCTTCCCCTTGCTTGCTCAGCTTGCTTTTTTACAGAATCCAAGACTAAAAGCCCAGGGATGGCACCTCCCAGAATGAACCCTCCCCCCTTGATCCCTAATTGAGAAAATGCCTTACAGCTAGATCGCACCAGGGCATTTCCTCACCTGAAGCTCCTTTCTCTGTGATAACTCCAGCCTGTGTCAAGTTGACACACAAAACAAGTTTATGTGAGGGCTGAGGAAAGTCTGTGAAGAAACTGGACAGCACCTGTTCTCTGGGCAGCAATGCTTTCTGATGATAAAACTTGTATAAGTTTTTCTACTTGGTTCCAACACCAGGATAGCAAGATAAGAGTCTATAGCAGCAACCACCTTCCTTCGGCCTCAGTGTCCAGAATGGAAGAACATTGTTGGTCACTAATTGTATGTTATGCATCCAGGAGTATGATATGAAATCATTAACTCACACCCACTCTGCCATAGATGTCCTAAGAACATTTGACAGAATACACCCATGTGAAAGCAAGCCTCCTGTTTGGATGATAGAATGCATGCTCTTCTTGTCATGACCACTCATGTGTACTCTCACAGGGGCAGTGATTGGGGCACTTGCTTTCAGCTGTGTACTGTACACAGTCTGCAGCACTCATGCCTGTCCGGAACCTGAATGTCCTCTCACCTGTACTTGCGCATTATACCACGCCCATTCCATGCACTGGCTCTTTCTCACTCTTCCCATAACCTTCTCCCTGCATGTAGTGTATTTTAACTGGGCACCCCCAGTTAGCTGTCAGCATTTAATTACTCGGATTCAAATCTGAAGAAACACTGTATGATGACATGATCCTGACGTGTGTCTGTTATCACAGCAGGTGGCATTATCACCAAATACTTGCAGTGCTATTGAAGTACAATTTTCTATGTGTTAGAATGTTTTATAACTCAGTACTAGTTTCTTACCTGTGATATTTTTTTCTTAAGTATCACATGGGCTAGTCCATGCCCAAATAGTGATTGAATGCCAGGTTGGTGAGGACTAAATTAATGATGCTATTTCAAATTCAACAGGTTCTGGCTGTATCAAGTTAATTTGGGTTACCATAGAAATGGTTTTCCGGTTGCAACAGTTTGC
Organism: Apodemus sylvaticus; assembly: GCF_947179515.1. Taxonomy (NCBI): domain Eukaryota; kingdom Metazoa; phylum Chordata; class Mammalia; order Rodentia; family Muridae; genus Apodemus; species Apodemus sylvaticus. The sequence continues at coordinate 18,061,863 of NC_067482.1, read as the reverse complement.
GTAAGACTTTACAGATTATAAAACCATGAGGAATGGCCTGCGAATTCTTCAGTCGTTTACTTCTTCATACCGCATGTTGTTTGACAGGGAATGATTTTCTCACTGATCCACCAAGGTGCAGTGCTCTCCAGCAAGAGACTCCTTTGGTTAAGTTCCTCACAGCACTTCCACATTCATGTGTGTTACAGCAAACGTCCTTTCTCTCTAGGCAGTCTTGCTAAATCTGGGTGAAAGGCTGCTGCGGAGTTCTCAGATTGAAACTCTTGTCTAGGTTTTCACTTTTTGAACTGTCCAACCATATGATCTTACTAGGTTCGTTTTGTTTTGTTTTTTAGCTAATTCAGAGCTCAGAACAATATATTCCTTCTTTTAGTTCAGTATGAGGGGCAGTTAGATAAAATGTAATTTTGTTTCAGAGTTGAAGACATCAAAGTTAAGATTGCAGATGTCAACGTCAGACAGGCAGGCAGCAGGGTCTTCCGTTTGGTCCTGAAGGTCACCAGCTTTAGCCTTAGCTTCTAGGAAATTGTTCGGTGATTCTATGAAGCCCCACTGTGGATAACTGAGTGGTTAGTCCAGACCCTGGACTAAATCATTTGCAAGTCCATCCTTGGTGCTCATGGAAAGTACCTAGCTTACATCCATCCCAGCATACGTGTAAAAGCCACTAGTCCTTGTGTTTAGTTCCACTGGTACCAGACCTGCTTCTTAATGTTTTTCCTCATGCTCTAAATGAAAGTACAGAAAGATAGAGTGGAAGCGGGGTGACGGAAGAGTCAGCGTCCTTGGCCTGCTCCCTGGAGTCCAGTGCTGCACCTAAGCACAGGCTCTTCTATCTGGAGTAGAACAGCGTTCTTTTCCAGAGGACTCAGAAACCCCTAAACACTTAGTGAGCTTGCACTGCATCTGCATGGCTGTGACAAGAGCCAATGGCTTCCCATGACTCACACCTTCACTGCTGTTAGTGATCTTAGTAATGATAACAAACAGTAATCCCACTCATTCCAAGCATTCAGAAATATTCGTGACCCTCTATACCTCTCTCCTGTCCCTCCAGTACCTTATCCTACCCCCCTTTTGCCCCACCTCCCTCCCTCTTAGGTGCCCCCCTCTCCACCTCTTGAATTACCCTGTTCCCCCATCTATGCAGGACGGAAGGAGTCACAGCCTGGTCTTCTTTCCTCCTAAGCATGGTCTGTGGGTTGTAGGTGGGCATTATGAGCTTTGGGGCTAATACCCATTTGTCAGTGAATACTCATCATGAGCTCAGGGACCCTGGTGGAGGAGCTGGTGGAGGGACTGGAGGAGCAGAGGGGGATTGCAACCTCATAGGAAGAGCAATGTTGGCTGGCTGGGTCACCCAGGGCTCCCAGGGACTAGACCACCAACCAAGGAGTATGCAGGGAGAGACCCATGGCTCCAGATACATATGTAGCAGAGGATGGCCTTGTCTGACATCAATGGGAGGGGAGGCTCTTAGCCCTGTGGAGATTTGATGCCCCAGTGTAGGGGGGATGCTGGAGCAGTGTGGAGGGAGTGAATGAGTGAGTGAGTGAGTGGATGTGTGGGTTGGTGGGGGAACATCCTCACAGAGGCAAAGGGAAGAAGGCAGATGGAATGGGGGCATTGTGGAGGGGTAACCAGAAAGGGGAAAAAAGGAAATATTCCTAGTGTCCTAATAAGCATTTAACTGCTGTAATCTCATTGGATCCTCTTAGTTTACCCTATTCACCATCCGTTTCAGCTTTGTAGAGAAAGAGTGCAGCAGGGCTAAAGAGTCTGCCCGTGACCTGGGAGGGGGGTAGGTAGCAGATTGAAGCCCTAACACCTAAACAGAGACTATGCTCATGACCTTCACATTGCAGTAGCACACAGGCTAGCTCCCCCTCCCCCAGGCATTCAAGCAGTGGCTCAGAGCTCTGTGTGGTTAAGAGTTTGAATGTTTGGGAGTCCAGTTAGAGTGAGGAGGCAGAGAAGGGCTCACCCAATAATTCAAGATCACATTCTTCTTGTTTTAAAGAGTGAGACAAATAAAAACCAACCAAGCAGATAAAAACACTCTGTAAGTGACATTTTAGAATTTTTGCTTCCAGTTCATTGAGTAGACAAAATGTTCCTAGCATGTTAAAAATATAAAGGATAAAGAAGTTTATTTTAATTAGTTCATACATTGCAGTGCTTCAAAAGTGGATTTAGAGGTCAAATAAAGTTAAAGATTTTTTTCCTTACTTTTCCCCTAAAATCCTGAACAATGAACACCATTGTCTAGCTTGGGTGAGAGAGTTTCAGAATTTTTTATTAATTCTTCATCCATTGTATTATATATATATATATATATATATATATGTATATATATATATATATATATATATATGTCATGGAAAGCAATGTTAAAGAGCTGGGTGTTTATGAAGCATTTTGCCTCTTCAAATAAGCCAAAGACAAAATATGAAGGGGAGGAGCCTTTCCAAGTACCTCTGTCCCACATGTATCTATTATGTGACTTAAACTTCAGTGAAAGTAGCAAAGCATGCAGGGACCTTGAAAACACGGTTGGCCAATGTTTCTTTTAGAATGTAAGTCCTGACTATAACTGTTGACCAATTGTACCGCCAGACCTACTTTTTGAAATGTCCAACAACAATCTTATTATTTATCGTTTGAAATAACTAATGATGCAGTTTTCAGAGTTGTATAATTTTATAGTTTCCTTATAAAGGATTTTAGCCTCCATAAATGCCAGTAGCTGATGGGGACTGGGGCAGAATGAGTCGCTTGCAGAAGTGCCAGCTAGATGTTATGATAACACACACATTCCTCGCGTCTGGTAACGTTAGCAAAGAGGCATGAGTGGAGTAATTGCACATTATGTTCTGGCATTAATGCTTGGCTGGCAAAGGGAATCATATGGGACTTGGTTGCTCTAAGGGAAAAGGAATTGTATTGACGCATAAAGGACTCTGAGGAACAGCAGGTGCCCAGGTGTAGCCCTGGTCTTCCTCAAGTTTAATGGACAGAAGGGTTAAAAGCCAATTTTAGACCAAGGAACCATAGTTATGCATGGGTGCTCTTTGAGGTCATTACAAAATACGTCAATTACTGAGGATCATGGAAATCACCCAATCATTCTATATGTTGGGCTCTTCTGTAAGGGTCCACCTTCCTTTTAAGACTCTAAGACATTGTTTAGCTTTTGTTTGTTTGTTTATTAAGACACTTGGAAATAATGAAAAAATTACAAATTTGATAATAATGTCCCTCATAACAGTGTTTTGATATGTTTCATTTAAATTCTATATTATGAAAGATCAGACTCTCTCACAGAGAGGCCATGAGGTCAGCGGTTTTTGTTTTTGTTTTTGTTTTAACATTTTAACTGTTTTATGCAATTGGTGCAAATCTAGCACTGGCAGTACTTGGCACCTACCACATTCTTGAAAATAACTTTTAGATGGATGAAGGAATGATGAAGTTAGTTGTATGCTGATTACTATAAATAAATATCTCTTTAAGGAGATGTCCTGGTTTCTAAGTCATGGACACTGGATATATCCTTATTATACTTTATAACATTTTCTCAAGCTGGTTTCTCTTTAATATTTTATTTAATTTAAAATATTTTCCATAGAATATATTTTGATTATGTTGTTTCCTTTCCCTAACTCTTCAAGGTTCTTCACCACTCTACTCAATCAATTTCATGTTATCTATTTCTCTCTCTCTCTCTCTCTCTCTCTCTCTCTCTCTCTCTTTCTCTCTCTCCATCTCCCTTTCCCTCTCCAACCTCCCCACTCTCTTTCTCAAAGGAGGACAAGCACTAACAAATAAAACTAATAAGATAAAAGATTCTGGAAAAAAAACAAAGGGTAACATAAAAACATGGAATTCATTTTGTGTTGGCCAACTCTCCCCGGGCATGGGGACTGACCTGAAGCGTGGTTGACTCTCCATTGGAGAAAACTGATTTTCCCTTAGCCAGTGGGTATCAGCTGTAAATAGCTTCCTGGTTAGGAATCAGACCCCATATCCAGTGCCCCCTCTTAATCCTGGAACCCCATCTGGCTCAAACTTCTACAGATCCTAAGTACGTTGCCACAGTCTCTGTGAGTTCAGATCAGTCCTGCTGTGTCTGGAAGACATTGTTTCCTTGGAATCATCCACCACCTCTGACTCTTACAATCCTTCTGATCCCTCTTCTGAACAGAACCCTGAGCCACGAGGGGAGGGCTTTGGTGAAGATATTTCATATAGCACTGAGTGCTCCAAAGTCTCTCCCTCTCTGCACATTATCCAGTTGTGGGTCTTTGCTTCGTCCTACCTAAATGTATCTCAGTGACATAGCCCTGGGCTTAGTTTCAAGTACAGACACTACATGCACAAATAGATGAATGAATGATTGGGTGAATTAATTAGTTAATATACTAGACAAATAAGAAGTAGTATGTAAATAGTAATATTATTTCTGGGAGTGCTGGTGAAGAATGAAGAATTTATTATGGAAATACTAACATGTTTCATGGAACTCATAGAGTGAACCTAAGCTGTTACAGTGAAAGTGGCCAGGCTGCTACAAAGCACCTGCTCTATAGAAGCCTGCCTCTCTCTCTCTCTCTCTCTCTCTCTCTCTCTCTCTCTCTCTCCCTCTCCCTCTCCCTCTCCCTCTCCCTCCTTCTCCCTCTCCCTCCCCTCCCCCTCTCCCTCCCCTCCCCTCTCCCTCCCCTCCCCCTCTCCTTCCCCCTCCCCTTCCTTTTCCCCCTCCCTCTCTGTACCTCTACCTCTCCCTTTCCCTCTCTCCCTCCATCCCTCCCTCCTTCCCTCCACAAGGGGCTTCATTTACTTTTCAAGTCCACATGATGCAAAATACAGGTGTCAACAACTTTAAAAATATTTCTTGTATCTTTTCTTCCACATAGCCATACACACCTCCCTGACCACTGGTTAGATGTCTTCTCCAATCTCTATTCGGCTATTTTTTTGAAATTCAATCTCTTGAAATGGATTGGCAGATTTATTTTAAAGCCATCTGACAGCAGACAAACCCTTGCACAAAAGGCATACACATTTTGCACACTTATATGTACCCACATATAATATGCAACAAACATTACATATGTACCCTACATATACAGAAGAGGGTTTATGGGTTTGCCTAAAACCACTTTTGCACTTGATTATTTCTATTGCCTGACACTAAAAATCATGAATATACTATATTTTCTATCAGCTTGACTCAGAATCATCACATACACACACACACACACACACACACACACACACAAACATGCATACACTCACATACATACACACAGTATGTGTGTGTGTATATATATGTGTATATATATATATATATATATATATATATATATATGTCTTACGCTCTCTTAAAGGTACCTCAGACCATGTGGCTTCTGAAAGCACTATATAGATATGAACTGATGTCAATAACGTTTAACTAGACATTTTTATACTCCCCAAACCAAGGAAAATTGATTTCAAGTCTCTAATTCCCCAGGAAGTACTTCAATGGGCCAACCAAATACAGCTGGAGGGAGAGTTCAAAGAAAGGGTCAAAATGCTGAGCAGACAGTCACGTGGGTGTTCCCATGCTTCCAAATGCCTCATTATGAAAGAAAACACATGAGCCAAGTAGAATATCTGCAATGCTTCAATGAATGCTTTCTATAAACTTTTAAAAGCACTTATATTTACATTTCTGTCCACTAATAATTCATAGCACCAGAAGAAAATTCCAAAGAAAAAAATATGTCGGCTTTGTTTAAAAATAAATTTATTTTATCTCATTATAACCTTAACAGTCTATATAAACAACATCGTATATGCAAAAACAGTTACAAAATACACTTTGAAAAAACATGAAAGTTCTTGAAATTCTTTCATGATATCAGAATTTCAAGAGACACCATTAAACGTTTCAGATAAAAAATGAAGAGTTTCCCAACATTGAGTGCTTCGGTCAGTCAACCAGGGACCAGGAAGGAGAGACCCTCAACAGTAGCGGCCATGTAATTCAAACCTGCTTAGCGTTAAAAAAAAAACTGGAGAGAAAACTCACACAGGAGCCCAGGAAGACTAAACAAAACATGAATCTGAGTCAGCTATGGGTAGCCTTTTTTAAAGAATGGACATTAAGTCACAAGGAAGAAAAAGCATTTTGAAACTCGTCAGTTCTTAGATTTCGCTGGAATCGGCAGGTCATCTTCATCATTGAAACCCCAGCCTACTTACAAACACTGTGCTAAAAGAACCTTGGGAATTCAGGCTTCTGTTTGAATCTATGGAATCTCTCTTGTAAAGTTAAAAATTACAAGGATCCCAACGGGCAAGAAAGCAGCATTGTGTGAGGACATCTTCCTATCGGCTTTTGTAAGTGACCTACCTAAACAATGTGGAAATTTCCAAGTTTTATAGAATACTGACTAAATATAAATTTTAGTTTTTTATGTTTAATATAGTTTCCACTAAATACAGCATGTAGTCAAAGGAGCACAATGGTGGCAAAATAGTTCAATTCAGGATGTTTGTTATGGCATCAAAATTCACCTGAGAGCAATTATACGTGCATTGGACTTGAGGCTATGGTCACATATGGTCACATATGTTCAGCTGTGACATCACCGATACTGACGTCTCTTCCTGTGCTGTCTATACTTTACTGAGTATAAATACCCATGCAAGGGCTAACGGACACCAGCCATTCCCTTCAGCTGTTTGTTTTGGTCATCTAAGCATCTGCTCATGTCACTGAGACTTTATGAAAATGCAAGATAATAAGAACCTCAAAGTCAATGCTGCAGAAATCATGATGCTGACCTCAGCTCTAGCCAGGACTCCGTATTCTGTGTCACCTCGGGGAAACCGCCCTACCATCTCAGAACCAACTCGGGGAAACCGCCCTACCATCTCAGAATCACAGCAAAGCTTAGTTCAGATGGAAATCTTGGATTACATGTTGAGTTAGATCTCAAGAACTCAAATTAACAAAAATGGTAACAAAAATGCTAAGAGCATCAGCTTTGAACCGGTCCGTCTCGGTTCTGACTCTCAGTTCCTCTATCTCTAAATCTAGATGAAATCATTTATCTTTTGCATATATAGGAATGAGGACAAATATATGCAACCTCACAGACTGCTGAAATGATAAAATGAAATAACACATTTCAAGCTCTTAGCATAAGGTTAGTGTATGAGCCTGGGGAGGTTTTTTGGTTGGTTGGTTGGTTGGTTGGTTGGTTGGTTGGTTGGTTGGTTGGGGTTTTTTGTTTTTGTTTTTGTTTTTGTTTTTGTTTTTTGAGACTATGTTTCTCTGTGTAGCTCTGGCTATCCTGAAACTTGCTTTGTAGACCAGGCTGGCCTTGAACTTACAGAGGTCTGGCTGCCTCTGCCTCCCAAGTGCTGGGATTAAAGGCATGTAACATCACTGCCTGATGGTGACTCAGTTCTTAAAATCTAACTTCTTTCCCACTTTAATTTGCATAATAATCCTGGCAACAATGTTTATACTCAAACATCCCTTATCGTTGTCACCTGACCAGCTCATTTTTCCTCAACTATTTGGCTGTAACAAAAATATTATTAAAAACAATAACAAGAAACACAGAGTTACAAATAAAACTACAAAAAGCAAATACAATATTTAAACATTCACTTCTGCCAGCTGTTTTCCTGAGACATGTCCTGTCCATCTGCAAATGAGTCAGGTCCTTTGTAGCTCACCACCAGCTTGTGATAACTTTATAACCTGTGAGAATGAAGAAAACAGGGGCAGCCACTTTAGAAGGAAGCACTGTACCAAACAATACCAGCTTTCCTGAGCATTAGGGTGGTCTTTGAAATAAATGACAAGAAGGCTGTAATTGCCCAGCAAGTGTTACTAGCTGCTATTGGCTACAGCAATACTTGAGGAACAGAAAGACATTGTACCCAGAGAGCTGTGGAAAGTGACTGTTTTCTCATGCTGAGGCTGAATAAGGAAATACCAGGCCTGATTGCTCCCAACTCTCTAGCCTAGAGGCACTTGCTAGGAATTTAGCCAGTCCTGTGAATTTAGTTTTAGTAGAGAGAAAGATTATATTTCCTTAAACAAGAGTCTCAGTGCTGTGAACTGTAATAGCACCATTCGTGTGGGTCCACATGCTACTTTAGTTTTAAAATAGTCTTAGTTGGGGGCTGGAGAGATGGCTCAGCGGTTAAAAGCACTGACTGCTCTTCTGAAGGTCCTGAGTTCAAATCCCAGCAACCATATGGTAGCTCACAACCATCTGTAATGGGATCTGATGTCCTTTTCTGGTGTATCTGAAGACAGCTACAGTATTTACATACAATAATAAATAAATCTTAAAAAAAAAAAGTTGGATTTCATGTCCTTACAACTCAAATCAATCCCACTTGATTCTGAAGGTTGTGTTCTGTGTGCCCCTGGCAGATTTTCCAGGAATTGCCTGCTACTGATCACATGGCTGGGACTCTGCTCCACTGTGTCTTGTTTTGGGGTGTAGCTATGTAGTGCCAAGAATGTGCTGGAGATTCCAAACAGGGGCACCTTGGGGCATGTTTATTTTTCTTTGCTTAGGTTTCAGCAGTAGCTCTTTCTGCCACAGCATCTGCTTCCGCCTAGCAGGGTATCAGCTGATCCTCATCACGGTCCCACCAACTACAGGGTATGTGATGGCGTTTTGCTCCTGCCAAAGTCAAGTGACACTGTGACCCTTCTTGACTCCCGGGAGAGTGACCTAGCAGTGTTCTCTCATCAGGATCTCTGCATTGAGCTGAAAGGATCTGTGACTCTTGCTGGGATCCTGACTCAAGATCCACACTTCAAGAGTTGGTAAGTGTGTTTCATGTAAGGTACATTCTCCACCATCACCATCAGCATCACCATCGTCCATCATCATTGCCACCACCAACACCAACATCGCTACCATCATCATCCCAGTGCTATTGCTATTGTATTTCCTCTCTTGATTTAATGTTTAAATTAACATACTTCTTTTATTCAAAAGGGTGGAAGAAAAATATACAAAACTACCATGACAATTATGTAGCTCTAGAATGTCTATTTCTGTGGTAGTACATTTGCAATATGGGAAGAGTAGAATTGTCCTTTAAACATAAAATTAGAATTAATTATTTTAGCTTGTTCAAAGAACTTGTTTCTGTTTTTCTGTGCTATTATGTCATGATACAGTTAGGGCAAAACTTTGAGGTTTTGTCATAAAGAAAATGAATTTATCTTTAGGTGTTTGTACATGTAACCCAATTCCAATGAGTAATTACTAGACATAATGAAGCCCCAACTCAGCATTTCCGGCCACTAGCTTTCCTGTCTACTGTGTTTAGCATTCTTACCATTAAGCAATATTGGTCTCTTGAAGATCTTCACTTATGGGAGTTTTATCTTTATCCAACGTTTCCATTTTCTCTTCCTTCTTTTTTCTACGATGTTTCCGAAGAGGACTTCAAAAATAACATATTAGAAATTAATCTGAGTACGTGAGTTCATGTCAGTATGCAAATCTTCAGTAAGAGAGCCAGGGGCCTTAATTCTATGCTGTTCAAGATGTGCAAGCTCCTCTTGTCTTAAGTCCACTGGATTCTCTTTTTGACACATTGCCTTTTGTAAGTTCGAGTGCTAGTTGCCATAGGCCCACAGTGGTGGTGACATATATTTACATACACAGGAAAAATCTGGCTCCCGATTATGGATAGAGATTAATGGAGAGAAGAAAAATTGTCATGCAAAGTTATTTCACACTGCAGAACAGTTAGCCTGCTTGGCGTTAAGGAGAAGCAGTAAGGGCTGGAGTCAGGCGTAAGAAACTGGAACAGTGACCATAGCCCCTGGAAATATGACTAAACTTCTAGGCACACAAATGAAAAGGTTGGTTTAATATTCTAGGCTGCACTCTAGTTTTCTGAACATGTGGTTCAAGATTAATATAAAAAGGTCATTTCCCAGCTGTGTTCAACATATCCTCAGACCTAAATGTAAAATTAAACTTAGTCCTTTCTACCACAAAGTATAAAAACTCAGAACTCTTTTTTCAATCTAATAGCTAGGGATGCTGTAAATTATCTAGTTCAATACAAGTGCTTTATAGAAAATACAATCCAAGCTCAGAGAGAGTAAGAAATTTGTTCAAAAATCTCAAAAATATCTAATTGTGGAGCTGGTCAAAGTTAGTTTTTGTTTTTGTTTTTGGGGGTTTTTGTTTGTTTGTTTTCCTGTGTGTCTGTGTTTTTTCCCAAGAACACCAAAAAGGAATTGAGAGGAACCCCCTTTCGGTACAGTCTAGAGTCGAGAGGAATTTTCTCAGGTTCAGGAAGGGATGTATGTTCCTCCAGGCAACAAAATATTAAACTTAATGATAAGTTTCCAAAGAAACTGCTCACATATTAATAATTTTCCTAGCCCACTGTCCCTCAAAGAAAAAAAGAAAGGCGTCTCTGAATTCCAAATGCATAATGAAAACTCATGAAAATTAAAACAAAATAAGTCACCCATACACATAAAATTAATTATTTTAATATGGTCACAAAAAGGTTTTGGTTTCTCTTTGTTCTTCAACATCAGTATGTAATGAAACAGTTTTGGAAAACGATGATTCCATTTAACTTACTAACAAACATAAACTACATCTGCCTTTGGGGCTAAATGATTGAAACGTTTATCCCAAAGATATCTAAGAAATTTATTTTAACTTACAATACTTATTTCCTGTAGATTGATGAAAATTTATTTACAATGTGTTTCGTGACTAATAAAAATTTTATGTCAACAAGCACAAGCCTCGGAACGTTGATTTATTTAAAGCAAAGCAAAAACTGAAGAGATAGTAGGAAAAAGAAGAGGAGGAAGAGAGGAAAGGGGAAGAGGAGGCAAGAGAGATATAACTTCTCAGGTTTATTTAGACGTCAGCATGAACACACTTACTGACAGCAGGTGCAGACGGCGATTACTAAGATGATGAACACCACCATGACCACTATCAAACAGACCACCAGGATCTGCCCCCTGTCTTGCTGGAGGTAGAACAGGTCAACACTCTCACATCGTGACCCAAAGTAGCCTTTCTCGCAGCTGCACAGGAAAAAGACTTTAATGAGTCTCCAGTTCTCTTTGGAAGAAATTAGCATTGCTTTTGTTCCTTAATAAATAACATGGTTTCTTTTTTAAAAGGAAACATTTAAAAAGGGCCCACTCTCCTCTATGTCATCAGGAGCAACTGTACCTGGCTTCACTGAAACAAACTCACCATCACTAGACTGTTATTAATGTGTCTGGTGGGGACAGACTGTCATGGCTACCTATTCAAATATTTTACAGTTTTAATCTTTCAGACTATGTGGAAGGGGATGTTCAAATTCCCTCCACAGTATTTTCAATTCATAAAAACCTCGTGACAAGGAAGACAAAACTGCACAAACACTCATGTCATTGTAGGGTAAGACAAACACTTCACTGCATCAATGAGCTACCTTAAAACAACACAATTTCATATAGCCAGTAGTGGGGAGACAAAGGCAGACAGATCTCTGTGAGTTCAAAGCCAGCCTGATCTACAGAGCTAGTTCTAGGAGACCCGGGGTTACACACACACACACACACACACACAACACACACACACATACAACACACACACACACACACACATACAACACACACACATACAACACACACACACACACACAGAAAGAGAGAAAGAGAGAAAGAATCCTGACTCAAAAACTACAACAAATAAATTATAAATTTATTATAAATTATAAAATAAATGATTTTATTTTATATGTTTATATTTACTTAATCAAACATGGTAATGTGTATGAAATCCCACATCCAAAATCATGAAGTTCTAGAAAGATAATTTCTATAGCATCTCCTCCAACACATAAACCACACACACACACACACACACACACACACACACACACGGAAGAGTATGGCTACATTCTAGAAGTGTTCACCACTGCCTGGACTCTGGACTCTGCTCCCCTCCAAGCAGTGTCTTTGGAGTCCATGGCCACTATTAAAGAAAAGCAACCAGAATCAGTGAGGTATTGCAGTGGGTCTATGGCTTTCCTCAGTCTCTCACACCTCTATCAATGTAATCTCTGTATGCTTTAGCTCAGCAGATTCCCTAAGCTGGTGGTTGTTGTTAGGGACACTTTTGACCAAGCTGGGAATTATCCATGCAAGGCTCCCTGATCTAATGGCTCAGCGATAAATGGACGCTGCATAAAATTCACGAGCCGTCATAGAAGCTTGAGAGAAACATAAAAAAATGAGCGCATTTGAATCAAATTTATTTCTTGCAATACCAGCATCATTGCATTAATATTTACCCATATTCTCTACAGATAAGCTCCAGCCACAATGAGATATTGTCCACATGCGCAGTTATTTAAACATCAAAAAGATCAAATCCTGCACCTTGAAAAAGATTTCTGAGCAACCTCACTTATTTATAAACCTCAGGATTTATGGCCAAGTGGTTCTATAGCTGGTGCTCTGCAAGAGCCAAGGCAGTTAATTCCCACAAAGCCAGGACGGCTCCAGTAAGAAGATCTTAAGACTGTAGCTGACAAAAGGGTTCAAAGCCAACAGTAACAAACAGAACCAATCTCGAGGAAAATGCGAACTGTTACAGCAGAGAACAGAGAAGCACACCATGACACACAGGGATGCAGAGAGGATCTCAGGACAGGTAGGGGAGAACTGCTTCATCCAAGACCACTGGGTGCCTTCATCCTAAGGTCAAAACACAGGCGAAAGAGCTGGAGCGATGGCTCAGTGGTTAGGGGCACTGGCTACTCTCTCAGAGGACCTAGGTTCAATTCCCAGCACCCACATGGGAGCTCACAGCTATTTGTAATTATAGTTCCAGATGATCTAATACCGTTTTCCAGCCTCCCTGGGGTTCTGTGTGCATGTGGTGCACATAGATACACTCAGGTGCACAGCCACATAAAATAAGGAAATATTTAATGTTTTTTAAAAAAAACACACACAGGTCAAAAATCCTAGAACTTAAAATATCAAAAATGCTTTTAAAATCAGGATTGCAAAGGGTCAACTTTAATTAATTGTGGCAGGGAAGGTTATAAAGCATCTATAAAGAGTATAATTAAATCTTACAAATACGCATACTCTCTTTTAATTAGAGTAATGATTTCTTTAACAAGCCTACTTCATCTGACTTTAAAACAACTGTTTTGCCCATAAGAGGCCAGCCATTACGTGCTGCTCTTTAGGAATTTTTTGTCTAAAACTATGAGCTCTGTCTGGGTTCATTAGCTTTAACGAAATGTCTCAGCAAGCAGAACTTCCTGTAGGTTGTAACCTAATGACGTCATGGTGGAAGTCAAACCTGAACATGTCTAGAGCACCTCTCGGATCATTTCACCATTCAGCAAACCACTGGTGATTCTTTTCACCTGATGATTATTTTCACTGTAAGTCTCCCATGAGGAAAGCGAGGGGGGGGGAGCTGAAAACTGAGTCATCTTAACATCATCAGTAGGAAAAACTCTCCAGGGTAACAGAGGGATTTGTATACCAAACTCTGAGAAGTGACACAGGATCCTACAGGGTATCTGCAAACATTGTGAAAAATAGGCCAAGAAAGTTAATCCAGGATCAGAGGAAATTTGGAGGCTAAGGAAATAGGTATTGCCTTCCTGTTGAATGGGGAAAGCTGTGAATTAGTCTTAGGCAGGGAGATTACACAATCTGGTTTTCATCTCAGAAGACGGCCCAGTTAAAGAACAATAAATCTGCAGACATGGGAACCAGTCAGAAAAAAAAATGTTTTAGGTCAAAGGGCACTCATCTTTTTCAAATTCAGTATATGTCTCTAAGCCAGTAAAAGAACAAAATGAAAAACTTTAAAATCAGGTCTACTCTTACACACACACACTTTTTTACTCTAGCAATTCTTATTCCATCTCTACATAGTATTTGTGCATGTTTCTTTTTAGAATTGAACTAAATAAACTTCAAGGTAGCCTCTGTAAAATGTTCAGTCAAAACTGAGATTTTTGGACGCTTGTGAGATCCTTATGGGGAATTATCTGTTAGGAAAGTTGTGCAGAAGAACATACATATTCTGTGAACTTGAGGTTAAAATTATGCTTGAAGAATCACTTGATCCCTCTGTGAAGTAAAACCCTAGAGTTCTCTTTAAAGGGGCGTCCCATTAGGAGAAAATGAATATTAACAATACACCAAAAGTTGGAACTTAAACTCTTGATCCTAAGAAGTCTTGAAAAGTCAAGTCCTCTCCCCAGTTACTCCCCAACGGGCTAAGTAGGTCTTGATGACTTTTACTTAGAACTAGGTCTGACTTCCTCATGCTATACTGACACCTGCGAATGAAAAACAGCATCTAATTTGGCAGGCATCCTGTCGTGTTTACGTTAGCTGTGGAACCAGCTCACACACGCCAAAGAATCTGTTTTCATTTGAAACACCCAGGAGATGATTGGAACTGTCGGACATCCTAACACGGTTAGAATCGCCTTTTCTTGCTCAAGGGAGCTGGGGACACCAGCACTGCAGGATTGGACCTGGATTCTCATATTCAGATGTCAGGAGGAAAGTCTGTGTCAGTTTCTCCACAAGTTGATGCTAAGTTGGGCCCTAAAAAAGTGGCTGTAGGCAGGACCCGATGGAACTGTGTCCGAACAGATGGTAGGGTTAGCTCAGAGTTTCCAGTGCTGTCAGACCCTTCGCTCATGGGCACGGGGCCTTCCACTTACATGCAGGAGGGAGTTTGCTCGTCCACCACGAAGCGGCATCTCCCATGGATGCAGTAATGCTTGTACTGCTTGGGGCACCGAGAGAAGTGGGTTTTCAATTTCTGTCTAGGGGTGGTACCTGGAGAAGGAGAAAGCAGTATTAAGATACTAACTCCCCGTTTTATTCATTGATTCACATCTAATGTATGCCTCATATTGAAAAAAGAGCCACAAGCCAGATCCCACCCAGAGCTAACCTTCCATGCTTGTGGCATAGCCAACACTTTGCAGGACTGAGACACAGAGAGAGGAGAAGAAGCAGAAAGACTTACAGCCGTCGCTGCAGAGGGCCATTTCCCACATGCCAATGATATTAGGTCACGATTCAGTTAACAGCAATACCCACTGAAATGCTTTATATTAACATAATACATAACGACTCTGTGGGGCAGACAGAAGAGTCTGGGAGAATTTTAGATAACCAATAAAAGAAGATTTCTAAGATGCCAAGATGTCATACAGATTTCTCAGGATCCATGGGAGATTGCTTCCAGGCCCTTAAGGGGTCCCTAACCCTACAAAATCTGAACTTCTTATAGAATGCACTATAATTTATATACATAATGTATATACATCCTCTCTATACTTTAAGTCATCCCTAAATTACTTACCATACCCAGTGCAACATGAATATCAAATAAGCTATTAAGCTCTATTGTTAGTAAATAATCGCCTGCTAACCTCTAGGATAGGTTTGAGGCACAGTTGGCTGAATGCATTGGTGCAGAGCTCACAGGCTCCAAGGGCTACAATAAAATTTCAGCGGATGCCAGATTGCTGCTGAGTTTGCTGGCTGACCTGGTTTCCATGGTTGAATCACTTGACTCACAGGCTGAATGCTTGTGCGTGCCAGCTATTCTGCTCTCGTGCACACCATTTAGTGGGACTCATCAGAAAAGGCTGTACTTCTAGAAAGAACTGCACCGTGTGTCAAAGCTGGAACCTGTACAGTCTGTCAAACCACTTGGTAAGTGGGCTCCCACCTGCTGAGTGTTTTCTAACCCTTTAAGTGTGGGTTCCAAAGCATCAGTGAACAAAGTAACCTCTGTCTATTTTCAGTGGCAAAAATAGAACAAATCAAAAGTAAGCAACAGCCAGGAAAACATCTATAGTAACCATAAAAACAATTGCAGGGCACTGGGGAGAAAATGGAAAAGACTCTGAACCAGGTGCAAGCGTCAGTGTGTAAGTTTGAGCTGTACCCTTCGCTAGCTGAGTCCACAAAGATAATTAGATGTTTGGTTAATTAATTAAGCCTGGGTTTCCTCAATCTATAAAGTGAAGATGATAAGGTCCACCCTCACGGGCTGTTGAGAGGATAAACAAAGGCGTGGAAATCCCTTTTTCAAAAACACGTGAGTCCCCAGTAAATGAACTTGAGTGAGCACAGGGAGACGGATGTCATGAAGTGGGAGGGTCTTGTCAGGAGCAGCAAAAGATGCAATGGATGGAGTTAGAGACTGGGAGTGACATGTAGAGCATGAGTGACTTGATGGTGGCGTGTACCAAGGAAGCTATATGGTACCTGGGAAGCATTCTTCCCACCATGAGGCAAGGCACTGTTGACCACACTAGCATAAGATGCCGGGCACTAGGAGAACACCAAGGAATACTGGGGCATGCAGACAAGTGTGATGTGGGCCTGGACCAGGGAATGGAAAGCAAGGAGATAACTTCAAGATGTAGCAAGGCTGCTTTATGCTCCAGGAGGCCTTTCTTGATTTGCAAAGCCTTTAAATCTAAGCCATGAGGCGGTGTATCCAAAACTTCACTCATTCTTCCCGTTGCTGGGTTCCTTTATATGCACCCGACTTTCAATAAATACCACACAGAATATCATTCCAAAAGACAAATTAGCCAGCTGCTGCTGGATGCAGTGACTTAAGCAGCCTCTGCCCGAGCAAGCAGCACAAATCCATGCCAGGCTAGCGCCTACCAGCCTCCGTTTTGCTCGCTCAGCTGGCCTTGCTGGAGAAGCATGCTTTTCCCAACTCTCAGCGTCATTCGGATTTAAAACCCTTTCCAAGCCACCAGGCAGCGAATGTCTGGTGATTTCTCTACGGAACTTACAGAGCTGAAACAAATAAATCACACATCCTGACATTTAATAGCAAGTGAACAAAAACCTGTCTTGCACTATCTTTGAAATGAGGAAGTCTGTTGTCATTCTCCCTGCAAATGGCATCTAGAGGAAGAGTCACTTCTCATTGAGCATCTACCTTGGTCACATTGTCTGAAAAAGAACTGGAAATATAGCCATATTCTGACTATCAAGAGACCTGGGTGAGAGAGGCCAGCGGAGATCTTATTCCACCCTTCAGGTGCACAAATATTTACCAAGAAGGAGTTAAGAACAAAATTACCATTCCTATGACAAAATTACTCTCAGTCTCAACTCTTGTGTTTATCTCTTGAAAACTGAGTGGCATACTCCTAAAAAGAGAGCGAGGTAGTGTCCGTGGTTTTAGAGAGGAGTGAATTTAATTGCTCTTCTTCCTCTCACCTTGACCTGGTTCAATGCACTTTATCCAACTGAATTGAAGGTAAGGTGGTATTTCAGAATTTCACAGAACAATTACCTGTCAGATGGACAGGGCACAAGCATGACCTCAGACATGGAGGGATGCTACGGGTGCTGGATCTCAGTCTCTTGTGGGACACTAGCTTCGCAAGATTCAGAGGTCAACCGAGTCAGAAACAATTAAAATTATAACAGATAAGGGTATGCATGGTTTTGGCTTAAAGAGTTTGCAGTTGGGATCAGAAACCAAGACACCGTGCTTGGCTCCTACAGGTCATTCTATGAGAAGCACTTGCTCTTGTTGGGTAAGATGCCTAGTTAGATTAAATATGACAGATTCCTGTGGGCTAACCCATGGAAGAGAAGTCCAGAAGACAACTAGATAATTTAGTTCTGATATAGAATTTCCCTGGGTCTGACACATTTACAATATTAGTATGTAATTATCACATAGCAGGGTTTTTGTAACATTAGTTTCTATTCCAATAGAGCTTGTTACAAGTGTATTTAATAATTATGAAAGTGATATGCTACCAGTAACTCTCTTCAGCAGGTAACTATAAGGGCAACATACTATAATGATCATGACATTTAAACAGTTTGATATGTTAATTACTTAATTAACCATACATGTGTATATGCATGCGTGTGTGGGTGACTGAAGACATGAATGTGGATGCCAAAGAATTACTTGAAGCAGTTGATCGTCTCCTTCTATCATGTGGGTTCTAGGGTTCAAACTCAGGTCCTCGGGCTTGGGCAGTAAGTACATTTCCCTACTGAGCCCATCCCACCAGCCCAGCAATACTTACTGTGGTGATTATAAGTCTACATTATTTCTAGCCCCTTAGTTACCTAAGTAATAGAACTAGCTACAGGGAGGATGCTAAATATTGAAATAGAAGTCTTATGGGATAAAGAAAGAGAGAGGAGGAAGACAATGACTACAAATTTGTCCTTCCACATGCACATCTTGACCTGTAAAATGAAGACGCATGCCCAGAAGAGGGCATGCAAAGTCCCCACAGGACCAGGGGCTAAAGTTCCTTCCAGCCTATGAAGCTTGTCAGAGGCTTTAATAATCTACTTCTAAGCTTCTGGGCCTCTTCCCAGCAGAGGTTTCCTCCTTTTACAATCTCCTTGTGCCCAAATCTAAAGATAGTTTTATATTTTTAAAGTTAACTTTCCTTCTTATCGTACCAACTGTCTCCTTGAATTGGATGCAGGGAACATCCACAGTGCCCTTGAAGCAATGAAAAGGTTGGAATTGAGGGGATCTCCATGGGTCTATAGGAAATCCAAATGTCCTTTCCTATAGAAAAGTGGAAAAGTGCCTTTCTCTGAGCAAATGGGATCTATGATTGAGACTAGAGAAAGCTGAGAATTATGGGATGGTGCTAAAGCATGGTTAGACCATATTGACCAGGCTGGTTATTACAAAATTAAGGTTTACACAGAGAGCTGACCTGCTACAGTCTAGTAAAGGAAAAAAAAAGGACCAATCCATTTTTGCTATGGTTGGGTAAGTGTGATCAAGAGCTGGTCATCCTAAGCAATTGAATGTCACAACTTTACTATGTGTACATTGTCTATAAGACACTTCAGGTTTAGAGAAATGCATAGAATGAAAAGATTTAACTATGTCTATATTATTTATGAGACACTTTAGGTTTAGGGAACTTCATGAATGTAAAGGGACACAGAGAATGCACAGCAATGCTAAGCAAAGGACATCAGTGGTGGTTATGTATATGTTAGACCTAAGAAGCTTTAGCTCAAAACTCTGACACTAGACAACAAGAATCAAACGCAAGCCACACTATAAACATACATTCACCCAACATGAGAAATATCTAAAAATATAAAGCAAATAGTCACAGTTTTCCTAAGTAGCAACAGAATGTGTACTCCTCCCAAGTGCAGGCAGTGTGTTCTTCAGGATTAGTTAATTGATACATTTAAGAAGCCTGAAGTCATTCAAATTCCTTTCTGATCACAATTAAATAAAAATTAGAAATAGAAAATAACAGAAGGAAAAGTGGGAGGTTTGCCAGGGCAGAGTGGAGCAATGTCCTTCTGCAACGCCAGTGGGTCAAAGATGAACTTGAAAGGGAAATTGGAGAACATCTCAAAACAAACAGAATATACCAAAACATACTGGGTGCAGCAGAAACAACACTTAAAGTTTATATGACAAAGACTTACATTGTAATAGGAGACAGATTTCAAATAGATAACCAACGTCATACTTTAAAAAACAAAATAAAGAAATCAAGGCAAAATTTGGTAGATGCAAACTAAGAACAGAGATGCAAACAAATTATATATATAATTTGTTTTGCATACACACACACACACACACACACACACACACATACAGAATGAAATTTTTTTGGAGAAACAAACAAAACTAACAAATCTTCATGAATAGCTAATATCAAAAGGAGGGAAAACACACATCAACTAAAATACTAAAATATGGAGAGAAATGAACAAGGAGATATAGCAACTGGTGCCACAGAGACAAAGCTCGTTGTATAAAAATTCTATGAAAAAGTATGCACTAGCAAACTGAATGTTCTAGAAACAGTCTACCATGGCTGTGTCATAGAGAAATATAAAATCTTAGCATGTATGACTTGTGAAAAGACTGTACCTAATTTTTTTAGAAAGCCTCAATGAACAGATTTCATGGGCTTCACGGGCTAATTCTATCAAATATTTAATTAATGACAACACTTCATAAACTCTTGCCAAGATCTGAAGGGAAAATACACTTCTAACCTTATTTTACAATCTCAGTATCATCTTAACAACAGAGTCAAAGACACTACAAGCAAAGAAAGACCATCCACAAGTGCTCCGCATGAATCTGGATGCAAACTCTCAATGAAATGTTAGAAAATGAAACCACACAGTAAATTTAAAATACCATGGATTATGAGCAAATAAAATTAGCTGCAGGAGGTAAAGAAGAATGAGTATAGAAAAAGCAGTCAGATACTGAACCTCATTAACAGAATAATTGACAAGGTCAAGTGATCTCCATGCATGCAAAAAAGGCCTGGCAGTATTTATTATTCTTTCATAATAACACATTCTCAACAAACTATGAATGGGAGGACACTGCCTCAATAAAGGTTATATCATCTAAAAGGCCAGAGTTAACCATTTTTTTTATTTTTATTCGATATATTCTTTATTTACATTTCAAATGATTTCTCCTTTCCTGGAAAGTTTCCTTTCTCCCCTCCCCGAAAGTTCCATAAGCCCTCTTCCCACCCCTGTTCCCCAATCCACCCCTTCCCAATTCCCTGTCCTGGTGTTCCCCTACACTGCCACACGGAGCTTTCCAGAACCAGGGGCTATTCCTTCCTTCTTCTTGGACATCATTTGATATGTGAATTGTGTCTTGGGTATTGCAAGCCTCCAGGATAATATCAGCTTATCAGTGAGTGCATACCATGAGTGATCTTTTGAGACTGGGTTACTTCACTTAGGATAATGTTCTCCAGGTCCATTCATTTGTCTAAGAATTTCATGAATTCATTGTTTCTAATGGCTGAATAGTACTCCATCATGTATATATACCACATTTTTTGTATCCATTCCTCCATTGAGGGACATCTAGGTTCTTTCCAGCTTCTGGCTGTTATAAATAGAGCTGCTATGAACATAGTGGAACATGTATCCTTATTACATGCTGGGGAATCCTCTGGGTATATGCTCAGGAGTGGTATAGCAGGGTCCTCCAGAAGTGTAGAGTCCAGTTTTCTGAGGAACCGCCAGACTGATTTTCAGAGTGGTTGTACTAGCTTGCAATCCCACCAACAGTGGAGGAGTATTCCTCTTTCTCCACATCCTTGCCAACACCTGCTGTCTCCTGAGTTTTTAATCTTAGCCATTCTGACTGGTGTGAGATGAAATCTCAGGGTTGTTTTGATTTGCATTTCCCTAATGACTAATGATATTGAACACTTCTTAAGGTGGTTCTCAGCCATCTGAAGTTCTTCAGATGAAAATTCTTTGTTTAGCTCTATACGCTATTTTTAATAGGGTTATTGGGTTTTCTGGGGTCTAACTTCTTGCGTTCTTTGCATATTTTGGATATTAGTCCTCCGTTGGATGTAAGGATGGTGAAGATCTTTTCCCAATTTGTTGGTTGCTGATTTGTCCTTTTGATAGTGTCCCTTGCCTTACAGAAACTTTGTAATTTTATGAGGTCCCATTTGTCAATTCTTGATCATAGAGCATAAGCTGTTGGTGTTCTGTTCCAAAACTTACCCCCTGTGTCCATGTCCTCAAGGGTCTTCACCAGTCAGTTTCTTTTCTGTTAGTTTCAGTGTGTCTGGCTTTATGTGGAGGTCCTTGATCCACTTGGAGTTGAGCTTAGTACAAGGAGACAAGAATGGATCAATTTGCATTTTTCTGCATGCTGACCTCCAATTGAACCAGCACCATTTGTTGAAAAGGCTTTCCTTTTTTCCACTGGATGTTTTCAGCCCCTTTGTCGAAGATCAAGTGACCATAGGTGGGTGGGTTCATTTCTGGATCTTCAATCCTATTCCATTGATCCACTTGCCTGTCACTGTACCAATATCATGCAGTTTTTAACACTATTGCTCTGTAGTATTTCTTGAGGTCTGGGATAATGATTCCCCCAGAAGTTCTTTTACTGTTGAGAATAGTTTTAGCTATCCTGGGTTTTTGTTATTCCAGATGAATATGAGAATTGCTCTTTCTACCTCTATGAAGAACTGAGTTGGGATTTTGATGGAGATTGCACTGAATCTATATATTGCTTTAGGCAAAATAGCCATTTTATCTATATTAATCCTGCCAATCCACGAGCATGGAAGATTTTTCCATTTTCTGAGGTCTTCTTCAATTTCCTTCTTGAGAGACCTGAAGTTCTTGTCATACAAATCTTTCACTTGTTTGGTTAGAGTCACACCAAGATACTTTATATTGTTTGTGGCTAATGTGAAGGGTGTCATTTCCCTAATTTCTTTCTCAGCCTGCTTATCCTTTGAGTATAGGAAGGCTACTGATTTGCTTGAGTTGATTTTATAACCACCCACATTGTTGAAGTTGTTTATGAGCTGCAGGAGTTCTCTGGTGGAGTTTTTTGGGTCACTTAAGTAGACTATCATGTCATCTGCAAATAGTGATAGTCTTCTTCCTTTCCAATTTGTATCCCTTTGACCTCCTTATGTTATCTAATTGCTCTAGCTAGTACCTCAAGAACTATATTGAAAAGATATGGAGAGAGGGGCCAGCCTTGTCTAGTCCCGAATTTTAGTGGGATTGCTTCAAGTGTTTCTCCATTTAGTTTGATGTTGGCTACTGGTTTGCTGTATATTGCTTTTGAATTCCTGTTCTTTCCAAGACTTTAAGCATGCAAGGATGCTGAATTTTGTCAAATGCTTTTTCAGCATCTAGTGAAATGATTATCTGTTTTTTTTTCTTTGAGTTTGTTTATGTAGTGGATTGCATTGATGGATTTTCATATATTGAACCATCCCTGCATCCCTGGGATGAAGTCTACTTGATCAAGGTGAATGATCATTTTGATGTGTTCTTGGATTCGGTTGGCAAGAATTTAATTGAATATTTTTCTATCGATGTTCATAAGGGAAATTGGTCTGAAGTTCTCTTTCTTTGTTGGATCTTTGTGTGGTTTTGGTATCAGTATAATTGTGGCTTCGTAGAACAAGTTGGGTAGTGTTCCTTCTGTTTCTATTTTGTGGAATAGTTTGAAGACTATTGGTGTTAGGTCTTTGAATGTCTGACAGAATTCTGCACTAAAACAAACTGGTCCTGTGCTTTTTTTTGGTTGGAAGACTTTCTATGACGACTTCTCTTTCTTTAGGGGTCATGGGACTGTTTAGATGATCTATTTGATCATGATTTAATTTTGGTATTTGGTATCTGTCTAGGAAATTGTCCATTTCCTCCAGATTCTCCAGTTGTGTTGAGTATAGGCTTTTGTAGTAGGATCTGATGGTTTTTTTAATTTCTGCAGTTTCTGCTATTATATCTCCTTTTTCATTTCTAATTTTGTTAATTTGGATACTGTCTCTGTGCCCTTTAGTTAGTCTGGATATATATATCTGTTAAATCCAATTGGTCCAATGCTTCAATTAGTTTCACTGTGTCCCTGTTTAGTTTCTTTTTTCCTGATCAGTCCATTGAGGAGAGTGGAATGTTGCAGTCACCCACAATTATTGTGTGAGGTGCAATGTGTGTTTTGAGCTTCAGTAAAGTTTCTTTTACAAATGAGGGTGCCCTTGAATTTGGAGCATAGATGTTGAGAATTGAGAGTTCTTCTTGGTGGATTTTTCCTTTGACCAGCAAGAAGTGTCCTTCCATGTCTCTTTTGATGACTTTAGGTTGAAAGTCAATTTTATCTGTTATTAGAATGGCTACTCAGGCTTGTTTCCTGCGACCATTTGCTTGTAAAATTGTCTTCCAGCCTTTTACTCTAATGTAGTGTTTGTCTCTGACACTGAGGTGTGATTCCTGTATGCAGCAAAATGTAGGATCCTGTTTACTCGTATCCAGTCTGTTAGTCTATGTCTTTTTATTTGGAGAATTCAGTCCATTGATGTTAAAAGATATTAAGGAATAGTGATTATTACTTCCTGTCATTTTTGATGTTATTTTTATATTTGAGTGGTTATCTTCTTTGGGATTTGATGAAAGAAGGTTACTATCTTGCTTTTTCCAGAGTGTAGTTTCCCTCCTTTTATTGGAGTTTTCCACCTATTATCCTTTATAGAGCTGGTTTGTGGAAAGATATTGTGTAAATTTGGTTTTGTCATGGAATATCTTGGTTTCTCCATCTATGGTGATTGAGAGTTTTGCTGGGTATAGTAGTCTTGGCTGACATTTGTGTTCTCTTAGAGTCTGCATGAGATCTGCCCAGAATCTTCTAGCTTTCATGGTCTCTGGTGAGAAGTCTGGTGTAATTCTGATAGGTCTTCCTTTATGTTACTTGGCCTTTTTCTCTTGCTGCCTTTAATATTCTTTCTTTGTTTAGTACATTTGGGGTTTTGATTATTATGTGACAGGAGGTATTTCTGTACTGGTCCAGTCTCTTTGGAGTTCTGTAGGCTTCTTGTATATTCATGGGCATCTTTCTCTTTAGGTTACAGAAGTTTTCTTCCATATTTTTGTTGAAGATATTTACTGGCCCTTTAAGTTGTAAATCTTCACTCTCATTTATTCCTATAATCCTTAGGTTTGGTCTTCTCATTGTGTCCTGGATTTTCTGGATGTTTTGGGTTACAAGCTTTTTGCATTTTGCATTTTCTTTGACTGTTGAGTCAATGGTTTCTATGGTTTCTTCGGCATCTGAGATTCTTTCTTCTATCTCCTGTATTCTGTTGTTGATATTTGCATCTATGGCCCCTGATTTCTTCCCAAGGTTTTCTATCTCCAACGTTGTCAACCTTTGCAATTTCTTAGTTGTTTCTACTTCTGTTTTTAGATCCTGGATGGTTTTGTTCAGTTCCTTCACTTGTTTGCTTGTGTTTTCCTGTAATTCTTTAAGAGATTTTTGTGTTTCCTCTTTCATGACTTCTTCCTGTTGATTCAATTTCTCCTGCATTTCTTTAAGTGATTTTTGTGTTTCCTCTTTATTGGCTTCTATCTGTTGACCCATATTCTCCTGAATTTCTTTAAGTGATTTTTGGGTTTCCACTGTAAGGGCTTCTAACTTATTCATGTTCACCTGTATTTCTTTAAGAGTTTTATTTATGTCCTTTTTGTGTTCCTCTAACAGCATCATGACCAGTGATTTTTAATCCAAATCTTGTTTCTCTGGTGTGTTGGGGTATCTAGGACTTGCTGTTAATGGAGAATTGGGTTCAGATGCTGCCATATTACCTTGATTTCTGTTAGTAACATTCCTACATTTGCCTTTTGCCATCTGGTTATCTCTGGAGTTAGTTGGTCTTGTTGTCACTGGCTGGCACTTGAACCTCCTATGAGCCTGTAAGGCTATTTCTGCACCACAGGATGACTAGGTTCCCCCTGGCACGGATTGGTGATGTGCTTCCCTCCTTTTGGGTACCCTTGGAGCCCTGGTGTGTCTTGCCCCAAGCAATGCTATACTGGGGTTGTTTCTGTGAACCTGGTGCTGCCAGTCTGCTCTGTCAGGGAGCAAAGATGGCGGATGCTGTGGGAACCTTTTCAAGTGCTGATCTCTCTGCAGAGCAAACGACCCCTGACAGGGTTGGCACACAGATGGTCTATAGAGCTGCCCAGGCCCTGGGTGCAGGCAAAAGCCTGACAGGCTGAGACCCAAGCGATGTTAGCCTTGGGCTATGTCTGCGTACCAGGTGCTGTCTGTTAGATCTCTCTGGTGACCAGGAGCCAAGATAGCAGAGCACCCCTCCAAGTGTCATTCAGTTTGAAAGGCGGATGATGCGCAGAAGCAGATCTGGAGCAGACTGAAAGCAGAACTGAAACTTCTTGACAAGTGCTTATGTTTCTGTACAGTTGCACTAATGTATCTCTCACAGAACCTCAAGCTCTCGGACACATTCTTTGTGAGCACAATTTGGTGACTTGGTTAGAAAAGTCCATGGGATCAATTGTCCAGGGCTAACCTTATACTCAGTGGTGAAATTTTAAACGTCCCTGCTAAGACCAAGAATGAGGAAGAATACAGTCTTTTTTCTTCTAATCAACACAGGATTGGAAATAGCAGACAAAGAAATTAGAATAGAAAAAGAAAAGACATTCAAGTTAGAAAGAAACTTAAAATTATTCCAACTTTAAAATGGCACGATCTTTTATGTAGCCAACTCTAAAGACCCAACACAAAACAACATTAAACTAATTTAGGAATTCCACAAACTTCAGGGACTAAAAAATAATCTATACATAAAAGTCAGTTGTATTTCTATTAACAGACTAACCCAAAATGAAACTAGAGAAATAATCACAGTGACCACAGAATCAAAAGGAATAAAACACTTAAGAAAAAAAGAAATCAAAATTTGATATATTTTTGCAGCAATGGAAAAATAATTGGATAATCGGTAGAAAATTACAAAGGTTCCCAGCATTCTAGGAGGCAGAGGCAGGAGGATTTCTGAGTTCGAGGCCAGCCTGGTCTACAGAGTGAGTTCCAGGACAACCAGGGCTATAGAGAGAAACCCTGTCTCAAAAAAGCCAAATAGAAAATTAAAATTACAAAGGTTCACAAATCATAACAATCTTGAACAATAAGAAGAAAGTTGGAAGCAATTCTTAATTTCAAAGAGCATGCACAAAGCTATGAAATAGGATATAGTCATACAAACACAGATACATAGACATATAGAAGAAAATCAACAACCTACAATTCAATTCAAGTGTATATAACTAATTAAACTGCACCAAGGGTAATAAGAAGACAAAAATAAAGAAAGACTAGAATAGGCTCTTAAATAAATGAAATTGTTGCAGTAGTGTCACACATGCCTTGGTGATAACCAATAACTCTCTAATTGGACCTACAACACACTCAACAAGAGAAAAGTCATATGTAGTATAGAACTAGTGAAATCACAGATCTTGGAGGGGAACCTACTACCTCACTTTAAAAAACCAGCATAATCCCTAACAACATTCTAAATATTTTCTTTTATACCCACGGGTAAGTATAGTTCTTACTCTCCATCAAGGAAGCCTCTCTGCAACAGAAAAAGACCATTCTAGAAAATTATAACCAATCAAAATGCAGAGATGTGGAGCACAGGCCTAAGAGATACATCTGCAGTCAAGCTCTTTCACCTTAGGCTCAGGGAACATTGCAGAAGGCAGGGGAAAAAACCGGTAAGAGCCAGAGGTATGATTGTGTCTATTAGAAATGTCAGAAGCTACACCTATGACGCCTTACCAAAATGTCAGCCTAATGTGACCTGCCCAAGAATAAGATCAGTAAATATGCTAATATGGAAGAGGAGAAGTTCATGAGGCTTCAACCCCAAGACAAAGACCTTCAAGCAATTACAGAACGATGAGAAAGGATGTTAGTCTTCCCCAGGGAAAAACATAAGGATTGGTTATCCAGTACCAAATGGTCAGCCCTGAAACATCTATGCAAATAGCTTTGTACAGTATGAACAGGTTATAATTATATATTTAGTAACATGTATATGTGTTCATATGTTATAAACACATACATGCAATAACAGTTAAAGAAAAGCCACAAATTTGAAAGAGGTGATGGCATGCATGGGAAGTGTTAGAGAGAGAAAAGCGAAGAGGAAATGATATAATTGTATTATAATCTCAAATAATAAATTAAGCTCAAAAACTAATATCATACAAAAAGAAAGAAATTTGATTCCTTCCTCACATTATTCACAATAGCACATTCAAAATGGGTTATGGATTCAGGTTCCTCACATTATTCACAATAGCACATTCAAAATGGGTTATGGATTCAGGTAAGATCTGAAACTAAAATTCATATAAGAGATCATAAGGGAAACCTTCTTGATGGCTATGACATCAAAAGTATAGGGTCAACAAACATGCCACTCAGCCAAGGAATCAGCAGAGCCCAAGGCAAACTATGGGACAGGAGAAAATATCTCCAAATTGTACAAGTTATTGATACCTAAAATACATAAGAGACTAGTCAACATCTTAATACTCAAAATGGGACTATGGAATTAAATAGGTATTTTACCAAAGAAGACTTACACATGCTCAACACACACACACACACACACACACACACACACACACACACACACATACAGAAGAAAGAGAGAGAGAGAGAGAGAGAGAGAGAGAGAGAGAGAGAGAGAGAGAGAGTCACACACAGCTGCTTAATATCATGGATACTAATCCTAAAGATCTAAAATCGAGAAGCCAAAGAGACATTTGCACTCCGTGTCCATTGCGCATTCTTCACAAGAGTCCAGTGTAGTTAGAACCCAAGTGTCTATTGATGGCTGAGTGAATTAAGAAAAGACAGCATTTACACTGAAGCAATAGCCATTGTATAAAGGAAGAAAACTCTGGAATCCATGGCAATCTGAATTCACCTGAAGAACATCATGCTAAAACTAAACAGGGCATTCACAAGGGATTAGTCCTGTATGATCCCACTTCTCTGTGCCTCTGAAGTCAGCAAAATTCACAGAAGCCAACAATAGAATCATGGTTGCCAGCATCTGAGGAGATTATGGGGAGTTTCTAGACAATAGACATAAAGTTAATTAAGTATTGAATTAAGAATTGAAACTATCTGTTACGTAACTTCAGTCTTTCAATAACAACTGTATAATGCACCCTAGAATGTGTTCAAAAGTGGAACTGTTGAATATATTTACTATTACATTAAAATTAGAAGAAAAATCATTAGGATTATGGCAAGGAAGATTATTGAACACTACCAATCATAAGATTATGAAATAATTTCCCAGGGATAATGTGGAAAATGCCATCATTTATAATATTTGAAACTAGACTGAAGAAAAACATTCAACTATATACCATTGGCCTTGTCATCCTAACAAGGGTGACAGGACAAGGCCCCCATCAGCATGACCTAAGACACCAGTGGAGTCCATGGCTTATGAACATCCTTCAACCCTCCCACAGCTCTGAAGGATGAACTAGGAAGACTGGGCCAGAACCAGTGACTCACAGGAGGGAGACTTACTCAGCATGTTCCTGGCTCTGTGACAGTCTTCCCGGGGGACTAGTCAGCCAGTATTCACATCTGTGGCCATGCTTCCAGCCCAGGGAACAACCCAGGGAATGCATCATGCCCTTATCCACTATATCCAGATATTTAAAGTGGTCTGTAAGGTTTTTGCCCCTAAAATTAGAAGGAAGTCTTGTAG
This sequence comes from Apodemus sylvaticus, assembly GCF_947179515.1. Taxonomy (NCBI): domain Eukaryota; kingdom Metazoa; phylum Chordata; class Mammalia; order Rodentia; family Muridae; genus Apodemus; species Apodemus sylvaticus. The sequence goes on along the minus strand of NC_067482.1, from coordinate 18,032,673 downwards.
AGGTCTAGATCACATAAATCTCCATAGGACCAAAAGCAACTTAGGTCAGCCAACAACAGGAAGTAGTGTTCCAAGGACCCAGTCTGGTATGCAGCCTGTTACCCAGCCTAACACCTTTGAGAATATAAAATCAAGCATCTCCAAGACAAAATATGAAAATACTGTTTTCTTATTCCTTTTTGGGGGTATGGATTAGACAAAGAATAAAAGGATGGATGTATCAAGAATTCATGAATCCAAGCCAACATACCACACAATGGAGTGTGGAGTACCACACGTCTGTGACACCAGGTGAAATGGTTAATCCCTGTTGTGAATTCCACAGAACTCCAAATCACCCAAGAAACACAACCCTGGGCATGCCTATGAGGATGTTTTCACAGAGATGTAACTAAGTGGGGGTGGGGGGACACCCATCCTGAATGTGTGTGGCTGCACTGGTCCAGTACATACAAAGGCAAAAGCTAGGGGGCGCCAGTGTTCACCTTCCAATGCTTCCTAACCGTGTATGATGTGACCAGCTGCCTCAGGCTTCTGGGACCACTGCTTTAGCCATCCTCCATCATACCCTTTTTTTTTTATTCGATATATTCTTTATTTACATTTCAAATGATTTCCCCCTTTCCTGACTCCCCACTCCCGAAAGTCCCATAAGCCGTCTTCCCTCCCCCTGTTCCTCCATCCACCCCTTCCCACTTCCCTGTTCTGGTATTGCCCTACAGTGCTGCACTGAGCCTTTCCAGATCCAGGGGCCACTCCTTCCTTCTTCTTGGACATCATTTGATATGTGCATTGTGTCTTGGGTATTGCAAGTTTCTAGGCTAATATCTGCTTATCAGTGAGTGCATACCATGAGTGTTCTTTAGTGATTGGGTTACCTCACTTAGGATGATGTTCTCCAGTTCTGTCCATTTGTCTAAGAATTTCATGAATTCATTGTTTCTAATGACTGAATAGTATTCCATTGTGTATATATACCACATTTTTTTTTTATCCATTCCTCCATTGAGGGACATCTGGGTTCTTTCCAGCTTCTGGCTATTATAAATAAGGCTGCTATGAACATAGTGGAACATGTGTCCTTATTACATGCTGGGGAATCCTCTGGGTATATGCCCAGGAGTGGTATAGCAAGGTCCTCTGGAAGTGTCATGCCAAGTTTTCTGAGGAACCCCAGACTGATTTCCAGAGTGGTTGTACCAGCTTGCAACCCCACCAGCAGTGGAGGAGTGTTCCTCTTTCTCCACATCCTCACCAACACCTGCTGTCTCCTGAGTTTTTAATCTTAGCCATTCTGACTGGTGTGAGGTGAAATCTCAGGTTTCTTTTGATTTGCATGAGCCCACACACCTATGGCCACTTGATCTTTGACAAAAGAGCTGAAAACATCCAGTGGAAAAAAAGATAGCCTTTTCAACAAATGGTGCTGGTTAAATTGGAGGTCAGCATGCAGAAGAATGAGAATTAATCCATTCTTATCTCCTTGTACTAAGCTCAACTCCAAGTGGATCAAGGACCTCCACATAAAGCCAGACACTGAAAGTAATAGAAAAGAAACTGGGGAAGACCCTTGAGGATATCGGTACAGGGGGATAGTTCCTGAACAGAACACCAATAGCTTATGCTCTAAGATCAAGAATTGACAAATGGGACCTCATAAAATTACAAAGTTTCTGTAAGGCAAAGGACGTCATCAAAAGGACAAATCGGCAACCAACAAATTGGGAAAAGATCTTCACCAACCCTACATCTAACAGAGGGCTAATATCCAATATATACAAAGAACTCAAGAAGTTAGACCCCAGAAAACCAAATAACCCTATTAAAAATTGGGTACAGAGTTAAACAAAGAATTTTTACCTGAAGAACTTTGGATGGCTGGGAAGCACCTTAAAAATTTTTCAACACCATCATACCTTTAAACTGTGTGCCAAAATAAATCCTTCCTTCCTAGAGCTGCTTTTATCAGGATTTTGTCAAAGCAGCCAGAAAAGTAACTAAGACCCTCAGTCTATGTTGGATAAGCACAGAGGCACAGAAACCAAGGAGAGTGAAGTTCAAATCACTGAGTTACTGTTTATAGGCTGTGTGACCTTCAGTGAGATAACCTTAAGGGAGTTTCATGATCTGCTTAACACTATATCAAATCATTCTTATATTATTATTTAAACACATAAAATATAGTATATTATTTTTTAATTTTTTTGTCACACTTAGAAAACCCTTACAAGTAATGAATGAAATATTCATGCAAGTTACTTAATACAGTACCTACTATAGTATCATACATACACAGAACCACCTAGTATAATGAAAACTATTTAAAAAGGATTGAGAATTTGGGGAGAGTCAGGTTTCCAGGGCTAACAATGAAGCATGAACGTTACCTGTGCAGTTTTCCCCAGGAGCCCCACAAAGAGAGCCATTGGTGTCAGGTGTTCTGGTTGTGTTCCCATCTGCTACCACACAGTGGAGAATCGCAAGACCTGCAGATTCAAAACAGAATCAGAAAACAAACTTGAAACATTGTTTGATGTAAAATGTCCCCTAAACACCAGGACACAGTGTGGAAGGCAGTAAACCTGCGACTTCCACTGCATGCTGTCCTTTCCCAACCAAGAAGAGGATCAGGGAGAACCATGTCTTGTTCAGCTCAGTGTAAAGACAGAATTTTCAAGTCAGTATTACTTCCGGTACTCACACAACTTCAGCGAGGAGATTTGACTGTAGCCGAAGTAGAGGCTCATCACAAAAGCAGAGAGTAGAGGGATGTGAGCCCAGTCACCAGATAAATGTGAATGTGCAGGGAGAATAAATAATGAAGCCCCCAACAAAGGAGCTAATCCATTCCCTACAGCCACAATGCTCTGCTATTTCTCAGAGCTTAACTTGCAAGCATACATCCACTGGGGAAGATGGCAAACAGATATATAAATCCTTGGGGAATTTTGTCTTTGGTATTAAACCAAGGTTTTGTGCATACTAGGCAAGCTCTCTGCTACCAACTTATAGTCTCACCACAGCATGATGATTTCTTAAGAATTCTAGGTCCCTTAATGTAATAATCTCTAATGAGAAGTGTGTTTTGGTAGGACCGGTTGAGAAAAACAATAACGGGTTCTTGTGTTAATCCTGATTCAAGTATGAGAAGTCATATACGGGACAATCAAGGAAAGAAGCACTGTCTGGATATTAGATCCTACTAAAGAACTGCTGTAAACATGTCAAAATACAGTAATGGCATCATGCTTTATATTAAGAATGAGTATACCATAAATATTTTTAAATATTTCTTAATGAAAGAAGGTAGCTGAAATTCATAGTAATAGTAGTAGTAGTAGTGGTAGTGGTAGTAGTAGCAGTATCATGATTATTTTTTGATATTAACAATCAAACCCATGGGCTTTGGAATGCTGAGAAAATGTTCTACTACTGAGCCAAACTAGCCTTGAGCAAGACGAGGAAAGGCGAAGATGAAGTAGAACTTGAGACATGTTGATAGTTATCAGAGCTGAATGTTGGATGGGTCAGGGTTATTATGCCAGTCTTTCTGGTTCACATCTGTCAGAAATGATGAAAGAGAGGCTGAATAGGAGAGGGTAGATGACACAAGAAGAGGAACAGAAAGATGGCTTGGGAATTGGCTGCTCCTTAGTTCAAGACCTTGTTGACAGTGTTAAGAACATGAAGTATGTGTTAAGGATACAGATCACTAAACACACCCTGGCATACACTTAGTGCTCAGTAAGTTGCCGCATTATCATGCAGCTGACAGGAATAATAGGCATTATACATCTGTCCAACAGTTTCTAAGCAACGTGTTCTCCAATTCCACTCAATTCAACAAACAAACATGAGCCTTTGGAAACAACCAGGTGGATAGGAGACACTTGACCCTCAAAGATGCTATGAAGCTGCACAGCAGATAGTGGGCCAAGCAATTAACCATGACACAAAATGACAGCAGTGTGCCAGGAAACAAATCATAAAGTCAAGACTTTCCAAAACACTCTTTATAACTGCCCCTTTGCCACTTATCAAATTGGAAAACATTGTTTTAAAGACAAAGAAAGTGCCAGTTGTTGGAGAAATTGAACAGAAATGGAGACTCAAATCCACTGGTGATGGGCAAATTTACCTTTGTTTTCTAGAGGACAATTTAACACAAACCATCAAAACAGAAGTAACTAAACAGAGCAATTTCTCATACTCAGTAATTACAAATGAGTAAGCTCTCCTATGGAAATAGCACAGGACATGTACAGAATAGATTACCTACAAAGGTCTCTGGGTGATATACGTTAGAAATCATTACAAGTTACTTAAAGGGGAAGCTGGGGGAGATGGCTCAGTGGCTAAGAGTTCTTGCTAGGCAATCAAGAGAACCTGAGTTCCGATCAGCAAAACCATAAAAATCCAGGCCACCAGCCTAGCTCTAGGTTCTGTCAGGGAGTATGATGCTGAATGACTAAATGATAGGATTGGATACCCAACATCATCTTCCAGCTTCTTTGAGGTTGTAACACACACACACACACACACACACACACACACACACTTATCTAAGTATATAGCAATACAGAATTAATTAAGCATATTTGGCCTACTTTCCTGCAATAAAATGCTAACCAATCATGAAAATGATGTTAAAAATTAATAGTACATCTCAGTACACTTCCAAATAATAAAACAGACTGTGAAATGATGATGATGATTTAGTGTGGTAGTGGTGGTGCTGGTGGTGGAAATGGTGTGTGTGTGTGTGTGTGTGTGTGCCCACGTGTGCATGTGCACATGCATATAAAGTACATTTCTTCTCTTATCTAAATAGCCAAAAGGTAGGTAAACAGGTGCTTGATCCAGCTAGTTGGAAAATCTTTTCTTTAATTTTTCTTATCTTTACTTTTCAATTTTCCTAAAAGAACATTTTGGTTTTTTGCAACAGGATTAAAATGAGTGAATCTTCTTTTTAAAATCGTGACTTGATCACCAAATTCTGTTATTTACACATTTTCCTCCAGAACTTGCTCCTCCCTTCCTACTTAGAACATTGGAAACAAACACGTGTAGGTTCCTCAAGCCCAGGAACAATACAAGACTCATCTTTGTAATCTAAGTACCTAACACAAAAATATGATGCATAAAGAGTTAGTAAATAAACAGTCTAGTTTGAAAATGTTTTCAAATCCAAAAATCTCAGCAGCAGATTTTGGTGGGAAACAATAAAACACATTGAATTCATTTCTAAATTCCAGTTCAGAGGAGGCCTTAACTCTATAGTTCATTTACTCTGATAGTTCAAAAAAGAAAAAGAAAAAGAAAAAGAATAGAGAGAGAAAGAGTAAGAAGAGGACAGACTGAGAAGATGGCTCAGTCGGCAGAGAGCCACCCACACAGCTATGAGGACCTGAGTTCTAATCCCTTGGCAGCTGTGGACAATGTCCGCATAGCAGCACGCATCTGAAACTCTGGAGCTGGGAAAGAGTGAACAGACAGGAACCCACGGAGCTGGCTGCCCAGCCTGTCTAGCCAGTCGGTGAGCTCCAGTTTCAGTGGAAAACACTATCTCAAAAGTAAGATGGAGAACAACAGAGGAAGATGCCCAACATGGACCTTAGGCCTCCATGTGAACACATAAATGCACACAACGAGTATCTACACACATAATAATTGTAAAAAAAAATTAAAGAAGGAAGAAGAGAAGAAAGGAAGGGAGGGAGGGAGGGAGGGAGGGAGGGGAGGAGGGAGGGAAGGAGAGAAGTACTGATGGAGGGAGGTCACTCTAAGGAAGGTCTAAGTCTAGTAGAGAGTCGATATCTAAAACTGAAAGGGGAAACATTTACTTCTCAGGATTTTTATAAAGTTTAAGTTTTATGAGAAAAAAATAGCTTAGAGTACTTTACAATTTTTACCTAGCTGCCTTTATTTGTATAATTACTTATAATTCAACCCATTATTCTCCTCTTCTAGCTAATGGAGGGAACATTGATTGCATTGAGACTGTCTAATTATTCAGACACTTGATCAGACTAAGTCCTGTGGCCAGGCTCCTTTGACTAATCCCCACCCTACCTTCTGCCCTCAGCTGACAAAAAGGCCAGCAGCCTTAGAGGTAGAGACAGGGCCAGGAAAGGTGGTCAGTCTCTTCTGACAAGCTAGCATCCCGTGTAAGAAGAGTATACAAAGAAGCCAGCATCCCATGTAAGAAGAGTGTACAAACAAGCCAGCATCCTGTGTAAGAAGATTGATTGTACTGAACAGGATGGCCTCTACCTCTACCCATGCTGTCTTTAGCTAAGAACCAGGGGTCATGAACCTAGATGAGAGAGAAGTATTTCCTTGACCTGATCAGATTCTAGCAATTGAGAGAAGGCACTTCTTCTCACATGAACCTAGTCCTTCCATTTTTAGAGCACCTTCCTCCCAGGACCTGGCTAGAACCGTGACTCAGGAGGCCTTTAAGTACCACAGACCCCATCACATTTGTTGTGCTGATTTTAGGTCATCACGGGACTATGGATTGATGACGCTTAAGAAGAGGCTAAGGAATCAGTAGCGCATTCACAAAACCCATTACCAAACACTACAGGCTACTTTACGAAGAACACTCTTGTTCCAACTATTAGTCAACAAATACTCATCAAGCTCTTGTGCTTGGTACTGATGCAGAACCCTGAAGGCCCAAAGATAAAAATACCATGGCTAATTTCGCCAATCTCATATTCTGCTTTGAAAGATGTGCACGTCACCAAAGTGCTGTATATTCAGCATAGTGAGAGACAACACAAGAGAAAGTGCCAAAGAGAAGCAACTGCCTGGTGGCAGAGCTTGTGTAGAGAAGCCCAGGTCTATGATGAGTTTTTAATGAGGAATAAATGGCTCTTAAAGTATCAATTAATTACTTGCTAAAAATATGTGCAAGCAAAATAATCACTGTGTTTTCCTGTTGCAGCAGTGGTTAGCATCCACATGGTCATAACATTGCAAATATTGATCATTTCTCACAAAAGCTGTCATAAAATTTGAGGCAATAATTAGCCAGCATCCACTAGCTAGGTCACGTGGTAGTGGTTAATCAGTTTCTAACACTCACTGATTATCTGCTGTCAGGGTAGTCATGCTGGCAAATAGAACTTGATCATGAAAAAAAAAAACCTGGAAAAAAAATCTTAGGAAAATAAGACCTTAAAAAATTCTACTTCACTGTTTAAGGAAATTCAAGTTCTAACTTAAAATAACTAGAAAGCAGCCTGTGGAGTTTTTATTGATCACACCGTTGACCTCTGGGGCTGGATACATCTTTGCTGTGAGAGGTTGTACACTGTAGGCTGATTAAGTGACCTTGACCTTTACCTTTTATTTGTCAGTAGCATCCAGTGCCCCACTGCCCGCCACACCTGAACTGCCAGTATGTTTTTAAAATATCTGTATACCACCAAATGTCCCTAGGGTCAGGGGAACTACTCCAGGTGAGACTCAGTCTGATTCTCTCCAACCCATTTTATATATTTTAATCTAAAGTACAGCTTGTATTTTTTACCACATCCCTTTAATGTGAACCAACTGCACACTGCACAGCCTTCAAGACTAATTGTGACCTCATACGGTCTTTTAAAGAGTCACCATCTCATGAAAAGGTCCCAGAGTCAATAATTAGTTCACTATGTGACTTTGAGCTAATGGAGAAAATTTCTATTTCCCAAGAAAACCTTGGATGATAGGTTTTCCGCCCATCTCATAATCTATTTTATGAAAATCAATGAAAGACAAGAAGTTTTAAGTTTTAAGAAGCTCATAAAAGTTACCAATGTATTTGTGAGATAGAGAATGCATTGTGTTTAGGGGAAATCAAGGAGAAAAGTTGGGGTTAAGTATCTAGAAAGAATACAACTCTCAATCAAAACCATCACAGATTATATTAAGTTACCAAGAATTCTGAAGGTTTTTAAATATACTACCAACTCTGAACTCACAAACTATCCTTTCAAAGCATCCACCAAAGCCATATCTAAATTTTCAGTGGCGGGATCCTGACTGCTCTATGATAGGGCAATCTCAAGAGCAACCGTGTATGCTGCCACAGTCATTCGATCATTCAAACCTCGGTCTGAAGCACCTTTCTCCACAACTGTACAAACACCTTTGTCTGTGTAACTCATTTTTCTTGCCATTTCTCTTTTGGATCACCTTAAAATAACCATAGCCTCTCTTTCCCAACGGAGATTATAAAATATTTCTATCAGGCTACTAAGTTGCCCTGTGGAGCTTTCTTTTCTCAAGTTAAACATGAGAGTGGGTGGGGTCCTCAGCCCTAACACTTTATTATTTAGTAATGCATAATCTATCGGCCCCTCTGGGCTGTCACATTAAATAATGAAGTTTTATTCTACCATCATAAAACACACCTATGAATTTCTTGTGTGGCTAGGAAGCAGTGTCTGGATGGACATGTTTTTCCTCTGTTTCTCTTCTCTTTTGCTTCATCTTTTGAATTTCATCTAAGCAGACAGGAGATAGATATAGATATAGATATAGATATAGATATAGATATAGATATAGATATAGATATAGATACGGATACGGATACGGATACGGATACGGATGCGGGTGCGGATGCGGGTGCGGGTGCGGGTGCGGGTGCGGGTGCGGGTGCGGGTGCGGGTGCGGGTGCAGGTGCGGGTGTAGATGTACATGTACATGTACATGTACATGTAGATATAGATAGATATATTTCTTTTTACAATGTATTGTATAAAGCTTTAACTTTCAAAAATTCAGAACATTTTCTTTCGCTTTTGAATTTTTTAAATTGAGCCTATCAAATATTCCACTTCACATGGCCTATAGAATTTCTCAGGTGCACAAAAAGAAAACAATAAACACAGAATAAAATAAAGGCACATGTTTAGCTAGTCTTGCTGTGTGACTAGAAGTTGAGTTTTTATTTCTGGAGGTAGTTTTAAAACTATTAATTTTCCTCATAAAATGCAAGGAAGGGGGAGAAGAAATCCAGCCCTTCTTCAGCTGAGTCCCAGCCCATCTTCATTAATGCACTTGGAGATTGTCAAGTTAAAAAAAAAAAAAACAGAATGTATTAAAGTCTTATCCCCCTCAGTCAGCATGGGCGATGAAGTCAGTGGGGACAATACACGCATTGAGAAGGAGGCCACCTGACAGGCTCATGACAGTCTCAGTGTCAGTGCTGGTGCTGAGGTAAGAAGCAGGCCAGCTGGATCAACTCTTTAAAACGATCATATATGACCAGCCTACCCCACACGTGCATGTTGTATTTGCTCATCTATGAGCTGAATTTTCCATTTTGAAAGCCAAGAACATTTTTATTTTAAATACAAATATCAGAAAATGTTCATTTATTTCTCTCTTTTTTATTAGATATTTTCTTTTTTTACATTTTGAATGTTATCCCCTTTCCTCGTTTCCCCTCCAAAAACCCCCTAACCCATCTCCCTTCCCTCTGCCCATTAACCCATGCACTCCTAATTCCCTGTCCTGGTATTCCCCTACACTAGGGAAATGAGCCTTCACAGGTCCAAGGGCCTCTCCTCTCATTGATTTCCGACAAGGCCATCCTTTGCTACATATGTGGCTGGAGCCATGGGTCCCTCCATGTGTACACTTCAGTTGGTTGCTGCTTTAGTCCCCGGGAGCTCTGGGGGTATTGGTTGGTTCATATTGTTGTCCTTGCTATGGGGCTACAAACCCCTTTAGCTCCTTGGGTCCTTTCTCTAGCTCATCTATTGTGGACCCCGTGCTCAGTTCAATGGTTGGCTGAGCGCATCCCCCTCTGTATTTGTCAGGGATTGGCAGGGCCTCTCAGGAGACAGCCATATCAGGCTCCTGTCAGCAAGCACTTATTGGCATCCACAGTGATTTCTGGGTTTGTTGACTGTATATGGGATGGATCCCCAGGTGGGGCAGTCTGTGGATGGCCTTTCCTTCGGTCTCTGCATTTATTTCTCTCTTAATGATTAAAGACTTCTTAGCTACAACGCAGGTCCCTGCTTATCTACTGAATTCAATTTCTTCTAAAAGACCAATTTTTAAGATTTGAGCCATACTCCATGTTCCATTAAGGACTGGAAGACAATGTCATACCCAACCCCTGGGGCTTCATTAATATCAAAGGGAAACAGCACTGAGCAGTCTGACAGGAGTAGCTCTGGGATCACAGGGAGCAGGACTTGAGTTCTAGATCTTCCTTTTAATTGATAGATTTGTGATTATTGTTGTTGCTTACCATGAAGCTTCAGAGTTCTCTGTGTAAACCCAACTCTCATGTCAAGACACAAACTTAGTTGTGTGCTTAAAAAAAGATGGGGAAGGGAATTAGACATTTTAGCTACAGTAAATGCTTTTTGCACTTACAGAAAGCTGTATCCTCAGCCTCATACATGGCAAATGGGAATTGACTAATGTCTACATTTTGAATGTAATTTCACTTATACATAAAATGTTTGATATGGCAACAACAAAATATCAATGCATATACATATATATGCACACACACACACATATATATGGAGAGAGAGAGAAACAGAGAGAGAGAGAGAGAGAGAGAGAGAGAGAGAATCTCTATAGTGTGCTCTGTAGTCAGTGAGAAAGATGGTGTAGGAGAATCTCCATGTGTTGTTTCTTTCTGCTGTTTCTGTTTGTTTGGCTTTGTTCTTAAGATATCTGACATTAATAGGTCTTGGCTGATTAATAGCTCTATGGGGTCTTTCTCGTGTGTTGGGTCTTTGTGTTCTTGGCGTAGCTCTGTGAGTCAGCACACTACATGAGCTAAGGTTTCCGACTTGGCTGGTTGAGTCAATGGCACAAATATAGTTGATAAGGTCAGATCTGAGACAGTACAATTCAGTAACGATAAACTAAATCATAATCATTTCTCTAGACTCCAAAAGACACAGCTAATAACGGTTGTTTATAGTTTAAATCAACACAAGGAGGAAAACTATAAGCTTTGGAGGACTTTTCTGTCTTCATTGCTAAGAAGAGAAATAGAATCTGGGATGTGTGAGCTGAGTGGTTCCCAGGTTCAGAAAGCAGCCATATCTAACATGCAGCTGGAAACAATGATGGGGTGGAATTCTGTTTCACATTGGGCTCATGCTTGACTAAGATAAAGATTGTGAAGTAGTGAAATTTAGCATTTGTGCTCTTCTGTAAAAAACAAAGTCAACTCCTCTTCTACCTTTTCTGTTACTGTCTTTCAGTGTTTATAAACTATGCCCTAGTAAACACTGCTCTGAGATTTAGGTATCATTTAGTTTGTCTCAAAGCAAACCCATAAGAAGAGAAATTATCTCAGAAGAACTTTTCCTAGAATCTAGACTGAGACAAGGAATATGAAGTTATAACCCTAAGGCCATGAAAATGATGGAAAAGGAAAGGAAAGAGAGAAGGGAGAAGCAAAAATGGTTCTCTTCATTGGATCATGCAGGGATAAAGGAGTTCCACTGTACACTGTGTTTATCCACACATAGGCCACATCAGTGGTTCAAATAGTCACTGAATCTAAGGTATGCTTCTGGAAAACAGAAGGAAGGAGAAATGAATTGACCCAGGCATGTGCATCACCGGTTCCCACTGACAAAATTCCTTCTGCTAGATGCTAATTTCCTCAGGAAAAGCTGACTGAGATGGCAAGCAGTGAAAGAGCTCATTGGTTGGCCCACTGTATTCGAGCACAGAGAGCCCGCCTACTATGTTCCAGCACAGGGACCCAGGTGGCAGGACACCTCTTAGGAAACAGTGAAAAGGTGTTCCAGGATGAAGTGGGGTTTCCAAGTCCTTTCAAATGATTTTACCTGGAAATATTCCTATTCTTTCAAACGAAAAGATGGGCTTCTGGAGTCCCAGGGCCTAAAGGGAAAGCCTGGAGAAGGAGAAATAAGCATTTGAATGAATGTCACCTTCATTCAAACCCAGGAAAGGAAAATGCAAACATGTCTTCCTCCAATGTGAAACTCTGTCCTCAATTAAAGATACAATTCCTTAGTGTCTAAAAAGGGCTAAGAATAATAGACAATAGCATTTTTAACACAGAAAATTTCTCCAAAGTGTTGATTTCAAAGCCCAGCATGAGAAGTAATTTAATAACCTGTCACTGGTTAATAAACTACATATAACATATAACTCATACACTGAAAAACTCCTGACACTCAATAATTCCTTTGCTAGTTAGTTACACTAATTCCTGGTTCATTTTTCTTGTACTGAATGTGTGACTGGAGACTAACTTGAATGGAAATATTGCTACAACTTTGATCGAATTTCTTAAATGACCAGTTATTAAAACTTGATTTATTTTGATTGACACCCTCTATAATTATCATAAGACTAGGTACTCAGGCATTCTATCATTTTAAATAAAAATTCCTGAGCCTACTGAATCATCATATTAGTTCAGAAAGAGGATGAGAAAGAATCAAGAGAAGAGGGCAATTTATTTCTAAGAAGGATTATCCAAGCTCACAGGAAGAAGGAAGAAGTGTGTACTTGGCTCCTAGATCCAGCAGTAGCCCAATCTCTGACCTGTAATAAGTCCCCATGGATGAGATGGGAGTTACCAACCACATTTTGCTCGAATTTAAGGCCTTCTCTGTGAGATAGGAGCTATTATTGACACTGTCAGTAAGACCAAGAAGCTGGTACTAGATAGGGAATTGGAAAGGGGGAAACCTACTATGGTTATTCTAGTAAATAAACTTATCAGAAAAAAATGAGTCCAGATGCCATCTATCCATAGATAGCAAGAAGTACATCACTCAGCCTTCATCTGCGAAGCGCCCTCCTGTAGTTGTAATTAATGCAGAAAGCCACAACTAATGGACATGAAGAAGATAAGAAACCTAAGAGCAGGCATCCCTCACCGGGATCTCTATATCACACTCTTTCCTCCAAGCTTAGGGATCGATGCCGAAGAGAACACAGAAGGATTGTAAGAACTAGAGGTGGTAGATGCCTTCAAGGAAACAGCCTTTTCCAGACAAGCCCGATGCACATGCCAGTCACAGAGACTGACAACATAAACTACACAAGCTCAAGCCAGACAAAATATCAGCACAGGGAAAGAGAAGTAGGCATGAAATTTACTTCACCTTTATCCAAGAAGCTATTTGCAATTGATAGCTTCTCTGGGGGCAAATCATTTTTCCTCCATGGATGATAAGTGGTATATCAGCTACACTTCAAGACATGCTCAATTCTCAAGAGTCATTGGCTAACACAAATTTGACTCAATGGTTTGTTTCAAAGAGAAGAACAAGAAGCTAGCTGTGTAGGGTTGAAGGGACGGGGGATATGGCAGGATCTGGGGAAGGGGAAAACATAATCAAAATACATCATATGAAGTTCTCAAGGAATAAATAATGGGTACTGTAGATGAATCTGAGTAAGCCAGTTCCCCTGAGCATTCATCTGTCATTATCTGTATCAGTAAAACTGTTCATGAAGACTAAAAATCAAAAGAAAGAAAAGCACATGGTATTAGGAATATATTTCAAGTACAAGCAGTACAGAAAATCAGTTATACTGAGATCCCATGGAGACACAATGTGTTGAGCTGGAGAGATGATAAAGCAAAAACTTCCTTAAGAAGCAGGACACCGATGAATCAGGGGCAATGATGTAGAAATGAGCTTCGTGTGTGCAGGAGAGAAACAATGGGCAAAGCTGGCTGGCTGGGGAAGAAATGCTAAAAAGAGAACGTCTCAAGAATCAAGAGCCCTCTTGATGTGTGTGCTGTGCCCGTGAAATAATTCAATTGATTTTCTTGTGTGACTTAGGAAAATAAGACTCATTAGGAAACAGTCACACCACATATTCATATTTCTATGCCTGCTCACCACGTCCTGAAAGACAGATTCACATTATGAGGCTGATTAGTCTAGAAAACCACTCAATTCATGCAGAGGAGTGATGACTACTGTTGGGTAACAATCAGTAAGAAAGAACAAGGGGGTATCATTTGGTTGGCTTCTGTTTAAAAAAGTGAACTGAGCCTTACAATTACGTATACAAACTCATCTCACAACACAAAGCCACTCTTCTGGCTGACTGTAATTACAGACTGTCTCTAATTTACCTAAACACAAGTGAAAATTTTTCTCCCAGTTTTCTACTGCAAAGTGGTAATGTTAGGAAAAACTAGCCTCTGACATACCAGTACTTGAAATTCCCATCCATGTATTTTAGCAGATACAGCTGTGGTTTCTGTTTTCTTCACACTAAGGTCCATTTGACAGCTGTTATTTAACTATCAAGTCTGTGGAGAGACTTCAAGGTAGAAACATCCTCTGGCATAAGATTGCTGCTATATTCCAAGATGAGACCCATGAGGAGAAAAGGTCACTGAACCCAGGTTTGGATGGAAAAGAAATCAAATCCTTTTCTGCTTCACTGTTGGCTTCGAGCTCTGATGGCTAGCCTCTTCTCATCTCAAAGGAGGCTGGCAGCTTCTTCACTTGAAAATCTAACTTTCAAAACATCCTCAAGGTGAAGTATCTTCATTCTGTATTCATAAAAACACGATAGATACATCCTGGAAGCCATTTGGTCCTCATGGTTTCTCACTCAGAGATCACTTCTGCACACTTCCCAAAAGTGCTAAGAACTCCCTCAATGTGTCCAAGTGTGAGAAACTCACCACATCCTAGAGCATTCTATTCTATGGTTTCAAGGCTTCATATGAGAAAAGAATTCTTCCTGGATTAAGGTGAGACCGTCTCTTTAGACTTTAAGCTCATTGATCTAGCTTGTACTCTGAACCATGTGGAGGGTACTTTTGTAGAAACCACTTTTTCAAGTATATTAAGTTTTCTTGGGTAAACCAGATTTATCCACGATTTATCCTTCCCAGTCCTGTTTCCTCAGTGACTTGTTTATGTGCACATTTGTTTCCTACATTATCTTCAGTCTGGTTCCTGAGCTTGCAATCGCCCCAGTGATGAGCACACAGCTCACTTTTCATCCCCAGCACTCCACAGAGCTCATCCCCAATCCCGCAAAATATTCTGCTCTCTGCGTCTGGGCTTTCCTTTCCTTTCTTTCATCCTCAGCCACTTCTCTCACATACCACGAGTTCGACATCACCAACATGGTTTCATTTTTATTTTGGTTTTTATTTTTTGAGACTCTGTCTTCCCAGTCTCTCTGGAATTCAATGTGATCCCCCTCTTTCAGTTTTTGACTTGATGTGCCATCATTCCTGGTCCTGGTTTTGACTACTTTACATTACTCAGGAAACACAGCAATCCCTTTTATGAACATATATGCAGTACATGCAAATACATTGAAATAAAGAGTTACATGAGGTACCTATTCCCTCATAATCACTATAGTCTTAGGGACTGGTCAAAACATGGATACAATGTCAATTCTAGCATTATACAAATGAGTAAAGACAATATGACATACACATAGAATAAGATATTCCGTATCTTTGAAAATAAAAAAATAAAACCCTCTCCACATGCAATGTGGTTTGAAATCAAGTCATTAAGTCAGGTCTCCACTAAAAGGCATCAAGGAATTAAGTTCCGTCTCCGAAGGGAAGAATACCTATGTATTTATAATTACCCTATAATGGAACACTGCTCTCTTCAACTAGAAATCCTTTTTAACATGTAGTCTCCTAGGATCATGTTAGAGAAGACCCTAATAGGTCTAGGATGAAGCAGATGGTGTGTGCATTTCACAGTACCTGGGAAAACAACTGAGATTGGATTCCACAGTTCTCACTTCCGGTGGCTTCCATAGCTCAGATGGCTGCCCTGAAGCAAAACTGTCCTCTTCCAAATATGGTGCCATGCATCTTCTTTGTCTCTGATTGTCACCTTTGGAGCGAGCTGTAGTCCTTGTGTCTCCTTCCATATGTATCTATGTTCTGTCAATAGAGCTGATGAATTCCTATACTGAGATAGTTACACATTTTCTTCTATCAGCCAAGTTTTGGATCAGGAGAGTTTTCCCTCACCTCTGACTCATTTCTCATCTGTTCTTCTGCACACTAGGATCACTTTTAAAGTACTGTGCTTATCAGTTTACTACCCTACTGAGAAAGCAACACAGTGCCTTTATTTTTACACACCCATTATTATTACAACCCTGACAAGGCCCACTGACATGATGTCATTACATCATAATCATTAAAAAATTTAACCCTATTAATTATTAAAGCATTAGTCTCTCTCTCTCAAAAGATGCTATTGTTACTACAAGATCCTGTGCTACCTTCAAGTGGTGAATAATCTCCAAGTTATTTTATCGAGGTAAAGCAACCTATCAGTGGACAGTAGTGAGCAAGGCAAAGGGCAGAGTGAATTTTTCCTCAACATTTAAACAAATCCACCATGCAAGTAACCATAAAATTACTTTAAAGTTTCACTTGTCACTAAAAGCATGATTTTATCTGAATTATAACATCACTTGGCTCCAGTTCCTAAGAACCCCAAAGAGGAAGCTGTATCAAGAATTCAGTGTCCCAATTAAAGGCTTTATTTTAGAAAGTCCCTCCTTCTGTAGTTAATATTTCCCTCAATACACCACAAAGCTAACTTTGTATTCTAGGCATTTAAGCATCTTCCTTCTTTTGGTACACTCATTAAAAACAAATAGTGTGTATTCATCTGCCCACCTCCGAGTTGCACGCTGCTCCTCTACCACTGTCACAGAAGAGTTGTCTCCAGTCTCTACTCCATTAGTGGGTTCTCTATCATTTAGCCCTTAGATTTTCCAGCTATGAGGATCATCTGTAGCCTGTACTATACTCTCTCATTTGTGATGAACATATTTTTTTTTGAAACAGGGTTTCTCTGTATAGCCCTGGCTGTCCTGGAACTCACTCTGTAGACCAGGCTGGCCTTGAAAACTCAGAAATCCTCCTACCTCTGCCTCCCAAGTGCTGGGATTAAAGGCATGCACCACCACCACCAACTGTGATGAGCATTTTAATACAGCATTTTATAAACTCATTTTAGAAGACAATTGTTTATAATTAAATTATTCTTTTTAGTTCATTGATGCCTACTAGTCATAGACATACTTTAAAGTAATACTAAGCATCCCTTAAAACAGTAAAATTATAAAATTAAAATAAATTTATATCTTTCTCATTATTATATGTTTTATAAATAACAATATTGCTCTCTGTTTACAAAACAAGTGTTTTGCCATATGTAAGAACCCTATTTTGTGATAAAATGATATGTTGCTAGTGGTGGTCATTAACACTAATGTCCATGAAGAAATCAAATTCTGCAAGGTCATCTCACTCAGAGACGAAGGTCTGATGCCATGTTGATAGAAATCTGTCTAGAAATAAATGCAGAGTTATGGGAGAAAGTACAGGTTTCTTAATTTTGGTTATCATAGTGTGCTCTCTCTCTCTCTCTCTCTCTCTCTCTCTCTCTCTCTCTCTCTCTCTCTCTCTCTCTCTCTCTCTGTGGTGTGTGTGTGCATTATAGTGTAAAGTTTACATTAAACACTTTGTTGCCTACTCTGAGTCTAGGAAGACTTCCTGGACTAACTCACATTCATTTGCTCGACAGCTCGACAAGTGTTTGCTGAATCTTCCCATACAGAAGCATTGTTCTAGGCCGTCAGATGTGCACTTCCCTCCAGAGGTGAAGAGTGACACTTTCTTTTTTCCTGTGCTCAAGGTATAGAATTTACTGCTTCACTAATTTAACAAATGCACCTGATTGTATTTCTAGTTTTTAAACTATACCTATAAAGTATTTTGAGAGTTACCCACATATGCACAAAGTTGAGAATGGCCACTCTGTTCGAGGCATGTGTTTCCCAACTCCTGTGCTATTCTATGTTGTCCTCAAAATGACCCTGTGTCTCTAAGTGATGATGATGATTAATTTGAGTGTGTCCGAGAATGAGATGTGGGTAGGTTAAGTAATTATCTCTGTTGCAAGCCAATGATGGAACAACTTAATATTATAAATGGTTACCTAAAGAATTTGAATTTTTCTCCTGAAAATTTATGAAATAATCTTTTCCATTTTTCTGATACTCAGAAATAAATTTTGACATTTCATCACCGACAATTCTTCCAAACTGACAGTTCTATTCCTTTTTAATTGAAGCAATTATTTCTGTAACTCAAATAAATGAGACAATCTTATTGTGATGAGATGACTTCAAATATCAAAATCACCTTGTAAATATATTCAGCTACTGTGGAATGACTGTGTCTTCTGTCAGTGTCAGACAGCAAGGTGAAGCTCTTAACTACATGAAATCAGAATCAAAATTATCAGGTGAAAAAGAATATATGGTGGTGTTTCATATTCAAAGGCTAGATATGCATTTCAATTCTTTGCAGATATTTTTGCACATTTTCCTTACAAAGTCAGTCAAAGTAAAGTTCTTTGGGGAAAGATTTTTTTGTCTGTAGTCTATTTCATAACTTGCAGGATCAGAAACATGAGAAACTAAGGTTGAAGAAAAAGATGTTTTTCATCAATCAATACATCCTGATTATAATCGGGAATCCAGACTTAAAATTGCAACAACAACAAAAAAATATTATGAAAGTAGTGGTCACAATGACCTTTTCTCTGATTTCCTATTGTCTAGTATAATAGATTATGTATATCTAAAATTTACTGTTTGGACCCACTGTAGATGTTTTGCAGAGATGAAGATCATCCATGCAATAGCCTTGGGTTATTCCTATCAGGATTGATAATTGTAGATACTAAGGCTGAGAGGGTTTGAAGGACTGAGGTGTCGGAGTTAGCAATTCCTAGCACTGGGGATTACAGCCAATGGTCTGGCTAAGTCTGCTTCTTAACTCCCATATTAATCCAGATCAGAGTGGACCTTGTCACCTTTTCTCAGTGACAGGCAAGTGGATCTAATCTAGAATAATATAAAATAATGCCATCCCCCCAGCTGGCTACAGGAGCGTGTGGGTGTCACATGGTTGAAAACAATCTATACCAGGAAGGTGTAGGAGTCATCCCATACCTTCTAGTTTATTTAAGTGTGGGTTCAGACTGGAATGTCTGAAGTGATGCTTGTCACAGGCTGAAGTAAACACCTGCTCCGAGTTAACTCCACCAACCAGGAAAGCCCAGGCCAGGGTCACAGGGGGGCAGGTTACATGGGTGGATTGAAGAGCCAGAATCTTCCAAATACCCAAGATAGCCTAAGGTGACAGAGATGCACGGGAAGGCAACATCGCTGAAGGTGAGGAGACAGCTATGAGGAACTCCATTTTATTTTAAAAATAAGCCAGGAATATGGGATCCTAGTGTCAGTTTTTCCACTTTAATGCAGTGTGACTTCTCTGGTTTTTAGGATCCTGTCTGTCTAATTCAGCAGTGAATGTTTATCTACTAGGACTCAGGAACTCACTTCACACTTTAAAATTCACACTCAATCATGTGAGATATCCCTATATCTATATTCCTCATCAAGCTCCTGTACCAGGTGGATATGTTTTATAGATAAAATAAGTTATCATTGTTTTAGACCAGTGCCTGTCCTGTACTGGTCACTTTTGTGCTGAATACCTAATGAGATAAAAGCTATAGGGATGATTTTCTAAAGATTCCCCCAAAAATGTAAAGAGTAACAATACTGAGATTCCATAGACCAAGCAGAGACCTAAATACTGTGTCCATCCGAAGCCTAGAAGGCAGACTACTGAGAAGACACTCAGGAGGGAGTCAACTCCAAGTCCTCCTAAACGTCTTCATTTAGCTGTGATGAAGATCCTCTGCCTTTCCTCTTAGCTGATCTGTCCTGCATCCCCTCATGCTCAGAACAAGCTTGGACCACATAGCTCGCTCCAAAGAAGGGAGGAGAAAGGTTTGTGCTCTAGCTTACAGCCTGGCGGTTGGGGGCTCTACCATCTCATGTGTGATTTAGAACAAATGAAGCATTCTCTAGTACCAACAAGACCAAGGCAAATTTGCTTTGCCTCCAAAGCAAATCTATGGATGCCCAGAGGCTACCAAAGCTGTACTTTGTTGTTTTCCTTCCATTGAGTAGCACACAGAAATCCACAAATACAACAACTTTATTATTTTCTACTGGTGAAAAGCATTGTTCTAATGGAACAAGAGATAAGTCACCTGGCATTCAAAGAGCATTTTCAGTTACCTTAATTAAGTTCACTGTCCTTCCCTATCCCATGCAATAACTTCTTTTTCTTTTCTTGGTGTTAGATATTAAACCCAGGGCCTCAGATATGTTAGACACTGAGGTATATTCCCAACATCTAAATATTTCTTTTGAAGAGCTTTTTTTGACCAATCAAATCTTCCCTAATACCAAACCTATAAGATATGTACAGCATGTTTGAATTTTCAACATAGAACAGAAGAAATGATCTTACTCTTTGCAAAATAAAAGTCTTTCTTGTGCAAGGCTCTTTCATACCTACAGTACCAAGCTCACACAACAAGGGATGAAAAACCATGTCCTTCAGCATCTCTGACCTGTGGGCCACTGACTTGTGGGTCATTTTCCAACATGAAGTCACAAGATTTCATGCTCACCAATAGTCATGCGCACTTATCCATTCATTTAACTAATTATTCTGAATTTCCATTTTATGTCAGACATTCTTTATTCAATGTAAAGAATGTAAAACCCTTCATAAGCAAAGAAGGTCAAATAATGACCTTAGAATTTTTAAAAGATACAAATGTTCTAATAGTAACCCATTCCTTTATACAATTCCTACCACACTTTAAAGCAAGAAAATTGGATATGAACACTGCTGTGCTTTCCAGACTCATTCTGTAACTCATGCCATTAACCCACAGACCGGTCAATAATGACCTACGTATCTTTTAAAAATGTAAAGAATGAACGCAGGTATTTCATGGTCAGTTGACCCGAACTACTGATAATCAAAGTAGGTGATTACTTAATTGATATGAACTCAGATTAAATATTCCATCTCTCTCCAACCACCTAAAAAAGAAAACCTGTATTTCTTTAAATTTTCACCACTAAAGACTCACCTTAGCCACCGAGGTTCTGTTCTTTAGGATACAGTCATTAGCCTTAGAAAGTACACTCTTAGAAAGTTCACACAGATTTGCTTTCCTCTTCAGTTTGACTTGTGAGCAGTAAAGCTAGCACGAAACAAGAGTCACCCAAACCAGATCTAGGTTCTCAAGGCTTGTCTTCACACAGGGAACAAATGCAAACAGAGTCCAGAATGAAATCATTCCAGGTGTCCCCACTTCCGGCAAGGGAGAACTCATGTATTAGTTTCTTTGTCATTTAACAATCATATAGGACATAGATTTGGCTACTTCTTATCTCCTATAATTCTAAAAGGTGGGAATCAAACACAATAGCAAGGGTTAAAAAAAAAAGCAGCATTCAGCATCTGTGTTTGAATGGAGCCCTCTCAGCAGCTGGAATTAGATCCCATCAGCTACTCCTGGAATTAGCAGCTGAATTTGGTTTCACAAGAGAATAAGATTGAGAAATGGTAGTCAAGATTTCCACTGACTCTCTAAAATTGATTTTGGGTAGTTTTAATAAAAAAACAACTTCATGTGTGTAAGGGATATTAAGTGCATAAATAAATATGTATTTATACATATAGATTTATACTATGTGTTAAATTTATGTGTATTTTATAAAATTAATTGTTTTGTGGTATACTTCTTTTTTTTATCTCCAACTCATTTCCCTCCATAAAATTCCTAAAGGGAGCATCACATTATATATATAATAATTACTCATAATAGATCAATCTACTAAATGCCCAGTATCTTTTGACATCTACATCTACAACACATATGCTATTCCTAACTGATCATGTATTATTTTGGTTATTTGTGTGTGTGTGTGTGTGTGTGTGTGTGTGTGTGTGTGTGTGTGTGTGTGTGTATGTAAAGGTGGTGATGGAAATACAACCCCTCCTCTTTGTACAAATGAAGACATTGATGTCAAGAAGCATTTAGCTTACATGTATCCCAGGGACACAGAGGAGCAGGGGTGGAACCAGGTCTCCCACCTGCTCAGTGACAGTGTACAGTGTTCTTTCCACTGTCACACAGGCCATGTCACCCCACATCACACTGTTCACAGTTTTTGCAAAGGTAAAATAACATATGTTTTAAGAAAGGAAACAGGGATGCCAACAAATCACATCCCTTGGCCCTTTGCAAGCATGTAGGGGATCTAGAGACAGAATCCGGGCTCCTAAGCCATCAGTCATCAGGGAGGTTGCGGGTTTAGGTTTCCCTGGCCATAATGTAACACTGGGTGAGAGTTTTTTTTTTTTTTTTGGACAGGTTGAGGGTATGGAATAGAGTGATTGACAGTACCAGAAGGAAAGCCCATCAGCCCTGAAAGATCATTTCTTTCCTGACTCTCCTGGCCCAGAAACATAGCTCATGCTTAACTCATACATTCAAGACGGCCAAGCCATTTAGCCGGCTGTCCCTTCCCCGCCCACGTGGCACCCTAATGCCAGCTTTATCTCCTCTGAGTCATTGTTTACATCCTCCATTCATGACTTGTAACTGAGTCTGTTTAATTGCTTATTGATTTATGATTAAATATTTTAACTTGTCTCAGAATTAATTTTCTGGTGTTTACTTTTGGGTTTTTTTTGTTTGTTTTGTTTTGTTTCGGTTGGCTGGCTGGTTCTTCATAATCTACATTTTCTCTCAAACCAATAGCTTCTTTTTCCAGCAAAGAATTAACTGCTGAATCAGCGTCCCTCCACTAGATGCTTTTGCCCTCCCAGTGCCCACAGGTTTCTTCTGTGCGACTTCTCGCCACCCCATATTCAACACGTCTATCTCCCCTCTCTGCTTGTCTGAGCTTTCCCCTGATTGCTTAGTATTGTCAGTTTGGCATTCCCAACTCAACATAAATAGAGAACCACGCCTAAGAATCTCTGGAGCACTCTCCTGCCTGCTTCCTATATACTTTAGCATATTGTTCACTCTATCCAGATGGAGAAGGCTTTGGTGGGGAGCAGTGCAGACAAGACAGAGGATGTGAGTGCCAGCTTCATCAAGTGACACTGACAATAGTCTCAGCGCTTCCTCCACACCTCCGTCTCAGTCCTCTTGGTCCACATCACTCACAGTGGGTTAAGGTGACATGCCTCCACCGCAGACTCAGCCAGGCCTTCCTCTCTAACCTGACCCTTCACGCAATCCACCTGCCGCCAGGTTGACAAGCATTTTATCTTCCTCTCTAGTTCTGGAGACACAGCCAAATGAAATGCTCACTTGTATCCATCTGGCTTTCCACCGTGAAAGACAATCGCATCCCTTTTCACGGTTGCTAACCCTCTCCAGGCTTGAGAGAAAGTATGTAATGTAGCATGGTGGCACATGAGAGGTCCCTCTCCTCCCAGTGTCTCAATCCTCCTAGACTCTTCCAGAACCCTCAAGAAGCCTGAAGCAGAGGTCTTGAGGTGGCTGCACTCTCCCACCAGGTTGTCCATTCATTCTCTACTCAGAGGCAGAGGGCAGGGTGTCCCCTGAAGCTCCAGCGCTCCTTCCTGAGAGCTGGCTGCCAGGCAGCTGCCTCCCCTCTCTTCCTTCCCATGGACACCACAGCCAGGAGTTCTCAACCAACAGGCCCCAACTTCCCAAAGAAAGAGATGCATTTCCTCTCCTGACTTCTTAAAGTAGGAAGCAACAGGTCCTGAGTGAGGAGGCCCTTTGGCGTTTTATTCATTTCTCTTTGCTTTCTTGTCCTGAATGAAACAGTCCAGAAAGCTCTCCAGAGAGGGCGTTCCCCTCTTAGCTCTAGCCACTCTGGAATGGAAGGAAAAGGGAGAAAGAGAAAAGGTGTGTGTGTGTGTGTGTGTGTGTGTGTGTGTGTGTGTGTGTGTGTGATAAATCCGCCTAAGCTACTGGTAGTCTGAAAAGCAGTTCCGTCTCTCTCACACGTTCCTGGAAAGCACACACACACACACACAGAGACAGAGAGAGAGAGAGAGAGAGAGAGAGAGAGAGAGAGAGAGAGAGAGAGAGAGAGAGAGAAGCACGATGCTCTCCAGATCATGCATGATAGAAATGCCCGCCTCTGCCTCCTTCAGGTGTCCTTCTCCCTGGTGCAAACTTCCTTGCTTTCCTACCTTTGGGAGATTCTCCTCCCATCTCATGCACCTGCTAAGCACCCCCCAACCCCCCTCCCGTAGTCCCTGCCAGCACCCTTCGCGGGCTCTGCTCCTGGCACTCTGAAGTGCAACCTGAGCACAGCCCAGCAGCCTGCAGCAGGATCTAGTCCGCCCTGGGGCCTCGTGCACACCCAGGGAAGCCTCCAACAGGTGCAAAGCCAGAGGCGGGATCCTAACTTGGCCAGCTCAGTCTTCCACCTCTCGCAGGACTCGCAAGACACCCTGTCTTTCCTCCTGATCTCTAGCTCTCAGAACGAACACACTTACCCAGGGTAAGGGCCAGGAGCAGTGGCAGGGAGCTGACACCGCTGCCCGGGGCGGCCGGGTCCATCAACCGTGCTGTGTGGGGCAGGGCAGCCCCTGGACGAGTCTCCCCTGGCTCCTTCTCCGTGCCCTTCCCGGGCCCTGGCACCGAGAGGGTGCTTGGAAACTAATCCCTGAGCCAGGAGGAAGCGAAACTACGCAGCGGGCAGCCTGGATACAGAGCAGGGAAACACCCGGGGCGGGCAGCCAGCGGGCTCCAGTGTCACCCTGAACTGGGAACCTCCTATTTATCCTGGAACCTTCTGCACACACCCCCGGAGAGGCACACCACTTGGTGCTGGTGGCCTGCACGCTGCTCCCACCCAGCTGCTGCCCCACACCCATGCTCACACCCAAGGACACGTTAAGAGGGCCAAGGGGCCGGCTCACCCACTCCCCCTGCTGGGTCTCACCTGAAGGTTCATTTCTCTCCCCCAGCAGGAGAGAACTAGGTAAATGCTTCCCCCCCCCCACCCCCTGCAGAGAGGCAGAAGGGGGCCTGGCCACGTGGTCTCCACTCATGGGAAGCCCTCTGGGGGAAAGTTTGGAACTCTCCTTCTGGCCTAAGGAGCGAATTCTGAGACTGGAGCGAAGTTCACTGAAAAAAAAAAAAAAAAAAAAAAAAAAAAACACCTCAGGCATTTGACAGTTCACAGGGGAAGGCCATTTCCCAAGAGTCATTGTTGTCTGTACAATTCTTAAAGGTAATACCTCATTTTCAGTATCATTCATTTATTAATTACCTGGGTATTTTAGCTTGCCAAAATGTACTTTAGAAATTTCGTTTATCACTTGGATGTGGTGGAACATGCCTCTAATCCCAGCCTTAGGTTAGAGCAAGGTCCCAGGGTCAGCCTGGCCCACACAGCACAATGTTAGCTCAGAAACTAACTTAGTAACAAATCATCTGAGTAAATAGATAAATAAAAGAACTTTATTTATATTTTATTTATCCATTATTTTTTTCATTTATTTGCCTCTTAATTCTAGTTGGATTTCTCTGTTTTCTTTTTCTGGTGTGTGTGTGTGTGTGTGTGTGTGTGTGTGTGTTGTGCTTGTGTCTTGCCAAACATTACCCCTTACTTGATTATGCCTAGCTATGGGAAGCTTTTATGCATCGAGCCATTTCTGGAACCCAAAGATATACTCAACAGCCTATAAAAGGGGACAGGAGCCTCCAGTTTTACCCTATAGCATTTTCACATCTGAACTGAAGGAAGGATTTGGATCCTGTGAACTGATTTATTAATTTTGTAAAAGCAATACATACAAGACATCCACCTTCAGAAGTTGTATTTCTGACACTGGAAAGTACAATAAACATTTTTTTTTACATATGAAATATAAGCCAACCATTTGGCCCTTCTTTTGAATCCCATTATATCAATTAAGCAGGTGATATATTATTTCTAAACCAATCCTAGTTATTTTAGTGCCTTAGGCAACTAATGTATCTGGAAAATGAAAATTGGCTCTTCAATGTTTAAATCCGTTCATTCTAGTTCCCCCTGTAGAGCCCTGTAGAGAGTGGGGGCCTTCTCAGACGAAGGGTGGGGCGGAGGGCATCGAGGTCTGGGGGACAGAAGGCCAGGCACCACAGAAGTCCTGGGCCAGTCAGGAGGCCCACAGGACTGTAGACTGCTGCGCTGCTCTCCCTCTGCAGGCCTCCATCCCTTTTCCTTCCTGGCCTCTTCTGGTGTAGGAGGGCTCTCTCTGAGATGACACCACACTCATCATCTGCCTCCCTATCCCCAACAGACAGCTACAGCCTCTTTCCTATCCTGTTCTCTGTAAATACTAAAAAAAGAGAGAAAGAGAGAGCACACATAAGCAAAACGCACTGTTTGCTTATTGAGAAATTGTAAGAGGCCAGGACACGATAGACGTATTTAGCATTCCTGACATTCACATGGTAAATTAACTTTTTCAGGCCACTAGAGGATGAAATAGTGTAATTTAATATACTAACTAGGCCAGATAAAGTAGTCTTTCCCTGGGAGCTTTATTTACTGCCAGAAATAAAATGAAATGCTCCCAAGAATATATCCTCTAGATTTTCTGGCAACAGAGAGCTAGTCTCTTCAAGGTCAAGAGAATCTCCCTTCCTCTTTTCTACTCTATTCCTTCTCCTTCTCCTTCTCCTTCTCCTTCTCCTTCTCCTTCTCCTTCTCCTTCTCCTTCTCCTTCTCCTTCTCCTTCTCCTTCTCCTTCTCCTCCTCCTCCTCCTCCTCCTCCTCCTCCTCCTCCTCTTCCTCCTCTTCCTCCTCCTCCTTCTCCTCCCTCCTTCCTTCCCTTCCTTAGTTCTCCCCCTTTTCCTCCGCCCCACCCCCCACTCCCCAGCACTTCAATTTCTTATGGAGGAATTCAAATCTGAAATCCAAGCTTTAAGTTTGGAAAGCTGGAGGTAAGCATTGACCTTCCAGCATCCTTATTTGTGTAACCAAGTTGTGTCCCAAGTTTTCAGATCTCCAGCTGGGCTACAGCCAAAGAAGAGCCACTCGGTGTGGCCCAGGAGTCCCTAAGTGGAACTTGCAGCCATTGAGCTAGACATTGTTTGGATGACATCACCCTGTGTCAGAATTAGTCAGGCACAAGCAGCACTCCCAAACCTGGAATGAGGCTCTAGAAGATTCCTTTGAAGGACCTTGAAGCATCAGCCTTTTCTTCTTCCTACACAGAGGAGCCTCTGTCAAGGATGTTTCTCCGCCTCTTCTGGACAAGACAAAATAAACCTGTAGTTATCTGTGGTCACAACACATAAACAGACACACATGATGATGTAATATGGAAGATTCCGGAACACATTTACTCTGGGTTAACATAGTCTCCAATTTTTGGCTGAGATTATAGATTCAGCCATCTTGGGAGGCTTTCAAGTGGCTATCAATATGGCTTGTTTCAATAAAAGTAGTAAATGAAATCCTTTTGAAGATGCATTGTTTGGGTGGAGTGATGAAACAAAATTTTAAAGTATCGAGTTGCTGTCTAATAAAATACTGCCTGAAAATCACTGTTCAAGATTGCTGTTTACTTGATTGTGTTTCACAGTGGAATATTTTTTCTGTGGAAGACTCTGTTTTGCTTTGTCTGTCTTTTTCTTGCTCATTTTAGGGTACTTTCCTATATAGCATTTTGGGGATCTACCTTTATATACAAAACCTGTTCAGCTCGATATCTTTTCTACAGTGAGTAAGAGTTTAGGAGATCAATAATTTGATTAAAGAAAAGGATAACAGTGAACCAAACACAGGTGAGTATGTGGGGTGTTACAAATAATGAGTTTGGTTCACTGTCATTATCCTTTTCTTCAATCAAATTATTATTATTGCTATAGAAAGAAAAGGCGTCGGTTAAAAGGAGGAGCAGTTGTAAGCAAGTACCCGAGGAGCCCAGACCTCAATTCTCTCTGCGACAGAACCCTAGCGTCCCTCACCCATGTGCTCGCCACTGTGTCTGGGTTCATGTCCTGCCACCTGGGGCCAGATTCCCATTCATGTAGACATTCCTGTAGGTGGGATAGCAGAGGGAGACATAAGGTGCCACTGTTTTAGGACTCTCTTCAGACTGGAGCTGGATCACCAAGTGGAGGGATCGCAGATGGTTCACTTTCCCAAGCCTCAGTTTCCACATCTGAGGCTTGTAACCATCACGGCAGATGATGATAGATTCTGCCAAGGCAGATAGCTGGTATATTAGAAATCCATTCAGTGAATTGTCATTGTTATGACATTAAACTTTAGACGGTTCCAGGAGGCATTGCCCTAGAAAGGGCTTTGCGTAGATGCTCAATTCTGACATCCTGACATTCTTTGAAATCCCTGGAGATGAAGGCACACCCTCACAGATCTCAGGTTTTTTAGACCTGGAAAATATGCACCATCTGTGTAAGGCTCCTCTCCAGACCACTGGGTGGGGTCTCACTTCATATAATCGACAGCTGGAGCAGGATTGGCGTTGGAATCGAAGTAGCAGTGACCTGAGGCTCTCAGGTGAAGTGAGTTCCTGGAGAGAGCCCTGGGTCAGTGCCCTGAAGCCATTCTTCCCTCTGATTGTTTAGGTCTGTGATGGAGAGGGCACACTTGAAGGCCTCTGAAGTGCTTGGCAAGTTCTCTGGGGTTCTGGTAGTCCCTTCGAGCCATGCTAATCTCCTAAGCAAGAGGTTAAATGAAGAAACAATTCCTTTCTAGCACAGAGCCAGGCTGAGGACTTTCCAATTCTTTCTGCTGTCTTCTATTTTATTATACATTCATCTTTAAACTATTTCTTTGCCATATCTTTTTTTTTCCTTTAAGGCATTAAAAGTAACTACACAGAAGCCTGAGTGCTTTGCTGCTCAGAATCCCCACACACACCAGATATTCGACGGCACTGTTCTAAAAGTTCTGTGCTCCCCAAAGTCCAACAGCTTAGACACGGTGCAGGCAATTTTTTTGAAACATTATAACAAAGTGGACTTTAATCCAATATTTGGTTCCTCCGGTCCATTTGAGATCTCATAAGAAGCTCATTTATTTTCTACATTGCTATCCTTTGAGAAGCTCCAGGCTTTCCCTAGATCCCACAGGATCTCATCATAATTGCCTTCAGTTCAAAACTGCCCCAGCCTCTACCCATGACCCAGTTCCAAAGTCAATATTCAATGAGACTACAGCAAAGTGCACAGAATACTAAGTTCCCAGAGCTTTATGTGATCATCCTCCACCTTTCCAGAGCCTCTTAGGGAAGAGAAGTAAATGAAAGGAAAGAGCAAGAAGAAGAAAAAATGGCAAAGAGATGGGGAGCCCTGAATTTTAAACAGGTCATTGAAAGATATATTTTAGAGGAAAAATGGAATTTTGTAAATTAAAGGAATGGGGGAAATGAGATTGCCAAATTTCAAACATGGTCATGTCTTATTCTTTCCTTGTTTTCAGATGAAACCATCAAAATTCTTAACATGATGACTGGTCTCAGTCATCCACTTGATGATACCTAGAATCCCCTAGGAGACAGACCTTTGGGCTTCCCATCGAGGAATTATCTTGATTGCTAACTGAGGTGGGATGACACACCCACGGATGGCACGGTTCCCTGGCTGGGGTCTCTGACTGTATTGAAGGGGAGAACACAAGTGCCCACATGTTGTCTGCATCTGTACTGGGGTTGGGAGGTGACCATGACTCAAGGTCCTGCCGACTGGGCTGTCCAGCGTTGAAGACTGTACTCTGAGGGGCGAGGGAAAATAAGCCCTTTCTCCCTTCAGTTGCTTTGGTCAGGGTGTTTCATCACAGCAACAGAAGATGCCAAGAGACTTGTTTTACCTTCAGTGAGATTCTGATTCTCCCAAACAATTTAATTATGACCTTGGTCTAGCCATCTTCAGCATTTAAGCTTTTCCCACAGAAGGCAATGCATTCTTTCAGTGATGCCCTTAAGCTGATTGCTTATTGTTCTAATGTATTTTATTTAACCTGGTTCTATTTACCTATCATCTGTCCATAGATACCGAATTGTAAATACTAAAGCTGATTTAAAAAAATACTCAGAAATTAGTTTAAAACATGCTGCACCTGGAGACTGGAGAGATGGTTCAACTGTTAAGAGCATTGGCTAGTCTTCCAGAGGACCAGAGTTCAATTCTCAGCACCCCAGAGCAGCTCACAATTAAATGTCAGTCCAGATCCCAGGAATCTGGCACCTTCTTCTGTCTCCATGGAGAACTACAGGCATGTACATGTGTAATGCAAACAAAACACTCACAGACATGAAATAAAACTCAATAAATCTTTTAAAAAGATATGACAGCTGTAAAAATTCGTACATTTTTATCTCTATCTTTAAAGAGTATTAAGTGTCCCCACTAATGACTATAAACAACCTATAATAGCATCTTTATTGGGATTAACTCATAATGATCACTCACGTAAAGTTTTTGTTCAAATTCAAAGACATGTAGTTCACAATGCAAAAGAAGTACAAACTAAAAAATCATAACAAGAAGTACACACTCTAGGAAATAATGCAATAGTTGCTCTCTGTGGTGATTAAGCCTAATAGCCAATCCAACTGGATCTAGGATCACCTAAGAAGTCCTCTGGGTTGTCTGGGAAGACATCCAGGAAGGGAGAGGTATCACTGAAAATCCTGCCCTGCCGTGGGCAGCACCTTCCAGCTGTGGCCCCAACATAAAGGGACCCCATGATTCTGCTTTTTGCAGATCAGTAACTTTATCCTGTAGTTATTGTCACCAGAACGTATCCTTGGTCTCACAGTATGAACTGGCATCTGCTCCAGGAATCCCCCAGCCCTTCTTGTCAGAATGGGACTGCTAAGACATCCAGCCACCTGGACAGAGAACACCCGGTTCTCAGTGACGTCACAGTGCAACATCCATTGTTGAATTACCCCATGTGTGGCATGTCGGCCAGCACAATCCATCTCCTCTCATGAGACATAACCATCCCACTGCTCTGTTCCTCTGGAGAATCTCTGACTAATATGGCCTCTGAACTTGTTACATACAGTCTGAAGCCTCATTTCCCTGATCAGGAATTCTACCAGGATTCCACAAAGAGTATAGTTTTCAGGTCTCCTCATAGTAGCCACATAGCAATAAGATGCCTTCAAACTCTGTTTTTTATGATCTTTACATTACTTCCCTCTGTCTCCTCAGAGCTGGGACTAAAGGTGTGTGCCACCACTACTCAGCTTATCAGGTTTTTCTATTGCAAAGTGGCTCTGCCCTTGCTTGCTGTCCCAGTGTTGCATTCTGTAGGAAATTCTCTAGATCCAACTTGCACTTGATGGGGCCAGACATTTGTCTCACCTATTTGATGGCAGAATATCTATGCACATTTTAATTATTTTTGTGGTGATGTATACACTCTATCCTATTGTCCCAGCATTTATTTGTACACTTATTATTTATTATTGCACACTTGGGATATAACCAGATACAACTTGTCTCTCTGTCACTAGCTGCTGATCACATGTTTTTGACAGAACACAAACTGCTTCCTCACTCTCAGTGGCTGTCACTTACAGCATGGGAGAAAAACTCCAACTAGAGCCAGCATGTCTGTACAAGTTAGCCACGGGGCAGCTACAAACAGGTGACAATTCAGTGGCTGAGAGCCACGTGGGCTTATTTCTTTTTCATGTAACTGTTTAAGGTGGAGCTAGGGAGACACATACTTAGCACCATGTCCTAGCCTGCTGAAAATTAAACACAAACAGAAAGGGATGGATGGTGGAAGGTGGAAGTAGGTAGTTATAAAGACCAGCCAGCTCTAGTTCCATGACCAGATGCAGAAAATGAAGATGGTTAACTCATGTTTTCCCCTATTTAGTTTTGAATCTGTGTCTGTGTGTCTGTCTGTGTCTGTGTGTCTATGTGTCTGTGTGTCTGTGTGAGTGACTGTGTGTGTGTGTGTGTGTGTGTGTGTAAAGCAAAACCCTTTGTCTTGCCTCATCCATCATGAAATGTATTGTCTTTTTCTGATTAGTGTTTACTTAATTTTTGTTTTATGTTATAGAATTTAAATAGCAGGATATTACACAGAATAATAAAACTTAAGGCCTTTAAGTTTTCTGTGGAAGACTATTTTCTTTTGTATGTGT
Source organism: Apodemus sylvaticus (assembly GCF_947179515.1). NCBI lineage: Eukaryota > Metazoa > Chordata > Mammalia > Rodentia > Muridae > Apodemus > Apodemus sylvaticus. The sequence goes on along the minus strand of NC_067482.1, from coordinate 18,000,617 downwards.
TAGTTTTAGAATGTTAAGCAAAAGTGTGACACATTATCACTGTATGGGAACAGTATTGTCTCTCAATAATGTGTACATTAATAATGTACTATCTCTTAATGTGTACATGATACCACATAGGATAAAAACGTATGACTATTTGTAAAGCATTTATTTTAATTAGGATAAAAATAAAACTCTAATTAGTGTTGATCAAAATGTATTTTTAATTGAAAAATGTCTCCCTTAATTTCCATTAAAAGTGGTAATGATGAATAAAGCTACTATGAACACAGAAGAGCATGTGTCCTTGGTGTATGGGAGAGCATCTTTTGTGTATATGCCCAGGAGTGGTATAGGTGGGTCTTCAGGTAGATATACTTCCAGTTTCCTGAAAAACCATCAGATGGATTTCCAGAGTGGTTTTACAAGTTTATACTCCCACCAGCAATGGAGGAGTGTCCCCCTGTCTCCACATCCTCTCTAGCATATGCTGTTACTTGAGGTTTTTTTTTTTAACCTGAGCCATTCTTATTGGTATAAAGTGGAATCTCAGTGTCCTTTTGATTTGCTTTCCAATCATAACTAAAGATGTTGAACATTTCTTTAAGTGTTTCTCAGCCATTTGAGATTCCTCAGTTGAGAATACTCTGTACTTCCATTTTTTATTGGTTATTTGTGACCCTAGGCCTGAGCCATTGGTGTTCTGTTCAGGAATTTTTCTCTTGTGCCAAAGCATTCAAGGCTGTTTCCCATTTTCTATTCTATTAGATTCAGTGTGTCTGGTTTTATGTTGAGATCTTTGGTTCATTTGGACTTGAGTTTTATATGTGGTGATAAATAGGGATCTGTTTGCATTCTCCTCATGCAGGCATTAAGTTGCTCCAGCATCATTTGTTGAAGATGCTCTACCTGTTCCATTGCATGGTTTTGGCTTCTTTGGCAAAAACAAGTGTCTGTAGGTGTATGGGTTTATTATCTAAAGCATTCTGGGTCTCTGGAAGCAACCCAGATGTCCCTCAACTGAAAAATGGATTCAGAAAATGTGGTACATTTACACAACAGGATACTATTCATCTATTAAAAACAAGCACATCATGAATTTCACAGGCAAATGGATGGAACTAGCAATTATCCTCCTGAGTGAGATGTCCCAGAGCCAAAAGGACATGTATGGTATATGCTCACTGATAAGTGGATATTGGTCAAAAAAGTTTGGAGTACCCACAATGCACCCCTCAGAAGGATAGTCCAAGTGAGGATGCTTGAATCCCACTTAGAAGGGGGAATAAAGTAGTCATGGGAGGTAGAGAGAGGGAAGGACCTTGGTGGGAGAGCAGAGGGCAAGGAGAATAGGGGAGCAGGAGCAGGCATGGGGAGAGACAGGAGAGTGTCTCAGAGGGCCAGGAGAATAAATGGAAATATACAACTGCTGGGAGTGGGAGTGGGGTATTCTCTAAGAAGTCCCAGAGACCTAGGATGAAGGAGGCACCCAGGAGTCAATGAAGGTGTGACCTTTGCTGAAATGTCCAACAGTAGGGATATAGAACCAGATGACCTCCAGTCATCCAGACAGGACCTCCAGTGGATGGATAGGGACACCAACCCACCTACAAAACTTTTGACCCAATATTGGTCCTGTCTAAAAGAAATGCAAGAACAACAGTGGAGCCGAGACTGAAGGAATGGCCAACCAGAGACATGCCCATTTCGAGACCCATCCCATGGGCAGCACCAATCCCACGCACTATTAATGATGCTATGTTGTGCCTGCAGACAGGAGCTTAGCATAGCAGCACATTGAGAGGCTCTAGCTAGGAGCTGGCTGAGACAAATGCAGATACCCACAGCCAAACACTGGACAGAGTTTGGGGACCCCTATGGAAAAGTTAGAGGAGAGATTGAAGTCCCTGAAGACAATGGCAAACCCCAAAGGAAGGCCAATAGTGTCAAATAGCCTTGACCCCTGGGAGCACCCAGAGGCTGAGCCATCAACCAAAGAGCTGGTCTGAGCTCCTGGCACATATACAGCTGAGGGCTGCCATGTCTGGCCTCAGTGGGAGAGGATGCATCTAATCCTATAGAGACATCATGCCCCAAGTTGGGGGGATACTGGGCAGGGGCTATTCTCTCAGAGGCGAAGGAAAAGGAGTATGAGGGAGAAACTCTGTGAGGAAGAACCAGGAGGGGGCAGCATCTGGGATGTAAATAAATAAATAAATTAGACAAATAAATAAATTTTAAAAGTTATAATTATTATAAGATATGGCACATTAGAGGTCAAAAAGTTTGCATTGAATGTTCAAAATTATAAATTCACTGATACCCAGTAATTGGGGGGCATATAGTCCTTTGCCAGAGCAATCTGAGTGATTTCAGAGATAAAACAAGCTATACCCATGATTCTTGCTGAAATCTCCTTTGATTTGCTTTGCTATACTTGAAAGTTGTCACCTGAGAAAGCTACCGGGTTAAAACATCAATGCCCTTCATCACCACCTTGGAGATAGGCACACAATCTCCAGCTGCTACTCAAAGTGTCTCAGGACTACTTCCTGGCTAGGACATCTGGCTCAAAGCTTGCCCGGCTAGCCAGGGCAAGGGGCTTGATCTCAGCAAATGGGTGAGTGGGGGAGAGCTGAACTGACTGTTGTTTAACCTCTGGGTTCATGTGCCTTCCATGATATGATGAAGAGAAAGGGTTTTGTTTTGGAGATTCCAGTCCAATATCAACTGGCTGCAGGGCTTCCAAACTGGAGGTAACACATGGTGACCAAAATATTTGGTGGATAAAAAAATAAATACCACTTATTGGTGGCCACAAAACAGAAAAAGGGAAGGGATCTGGCCTTGAAGTCCCCTGAGGTGTCCTGGCTGCACTCATCTAAAGACCTCATTACACAGCTCAATGGTCTTCTGCTGGTGGCATTGTAGGACCAAGCCTGTCACATGTGGATTTTTGGAAGAACTCAAGACCCCAATTGTTATATGTGCTTTTTTGTTTGTTTGTTTGTTTGTTTGTTTGTGGTCAACTTTCACAACTTTCACCTTTCAGATAATCAATCTTTCTTCCAGTCTCAGATTCCAGGAGAAAGACGTATAGAAATTCTTTGGAAATACAAATCTCTGTGGCATTATCCTGGGCTGAGGAACAGGTGTAGAACTGAACCTAGGGAGGAAGGCTCTGTCTTTCTTCTTCATTTATAGTTATGTAGATGAAATCTGATTTAATTAAGCAGAAAAATTGTGATAGTGTCATCTACTGACTCTACAAAGCCCCTGTCTCATTTCCTCCCATCTTGGAGGTGTAAAACTGAGGCTGTAAGCTAAGTTAATTTGTTGCCATAAAGGCAGATCATTACATAACTGTTCCTGGCTGTCGGATGCAGTAACTGGGAACACAAATTTTTCTGTGGGCTGCTAAGCAGTGGAAGTCAACAGCAGTGATTGGAAGACTGCATTTTAAGATGTGGCATGACCAGCCTGCATTCAGGACAGCAACGACATACATTCCAATTAAGGAAGCTTCCAGGCCGTGATCCAGTTTTCTTGCCAGCCTGAGCTGGAATGCAGCATTTCTGCATTGGCGATATGCTTGGCTTTGCTACCACACTGACTGTAATTAAACAGTGGGTATTTAATGCTCTTAAAAATACCAGGCCAGAGCAAGCGGGATGGCTCAGGGGTAAGGGTACGTGTGAGCAAGCCCATGTGCTTAAGTCACCAGACGTCGCATAGCAGCAGGAAAGAAGCAACTCCCACAAGTTGTCCTTCAGCCTCCCTGCATAAGAACTACACACGGTGTAGTAATTCTAAAACAAAAACAACAAAACAAAACAAACAAAAGCTAGGTGAATCTAGGCTCAGGTTATTCTAATGCCACATAACTGGAATCTAGGAAGCGTGTTAGCAATGAGCACAGTGGGTAATTCCTTATCTCTTGGGAAGTAAGACTTCTGAAAACTTTGTAACCAAGGTTTAGGCACTTCATGATACTCCTCAGCTTCTAGATTAGCTCTCCAGATAAAGAATGGACTTCAAAGATTTAAATGTCAGAGCAAGAGATCCAATCCTGTGTCAGAATTCTCTTGGCCAATTGATTTGTTAAAGCCATTGGTTCAACATTTGATCTTTCAGTAAATATAGGACAATGCAGAAGAAGCTCCTATATGTTTCTCCTGCCTCTCCTCTTAGTTATTTGCTAGCTTTTAAAAGGCATTTGCATGGGGCACACCATGAGCACATGAATTCAGCACTCACAGAAACCAGAGGTGTCAACTCTCTTAGAGGAAGTTGTGTGTGAGCTACCTGGTCTGGGTGCTGGGAACTGAACTCCTGTCCTCTGTAGTACCCTCTTACCTGGTACTTCATTTCCCCAAACTCTTCTGAGTCACATTCTAATTCTGTCACCTAAACTTTATCATACAGATTTCAAGAGGAGGTAAGGAGGCCAACTCTAAGGACAAGAGAGTTCTGTCACCTAAATGGGGACAAAACTGGCCTGCCCAGTCTATCTCCTTTACCCTGTGCCTCATCTTCCACCTATGATGCTTCAAAATGCTTCAGATGACTGCACTGCTGTGAAGTAAACTGCCTTGCTGGCACTTCTCTGGTTCTCTGTCCAAAGTGACCCAGTTGCGAATCTGAGGAGTCTGTTTGCACCTGAGCCATGCCAGAATTCCTCTTTGTGGTTGAAAGAAGATATATATATATAAAGAATTTCCGTGTTGTGGTTTGAATTTGAAATGATTCTCATGGGCCTGTGTGTTTGAACATTTGGTTTCCATCTTATGGTGTTATATTGGGAGGCTGTGGAATCTTTTGACATAGACTCTGATGGGTGACGTAGGCTATGGTGCTGGGAGGGAGCAAAGGTTGCCTTACTTTGAGCCCAAGCTCTCTATTTTCCATTTGCCAACAGGTTGACCAGTTGCCCCAAGCTACCACAGACTGAACCATTTCAGCCACCATGCCTTCCCCAACACCCTTTCCCTTCCATGCCTTCCCCATGATAGACTGTATTATACCCTTGAGTCATGAGCCTTCTTTGAAATGCTGCTGTCTGACATCCTATCTCACAACACAAAAAGGGAACAAACACAACTGTAGGTTAACATGAGCATCCAGCAATGGGTCTGTGAGAAATATAGTAAGTACTATGATAAAAATAATTGGGAGGAAGTTTCATAGCATATCACCATATATGTGCTGAAGTCACAACTATAAAAGCAACCTATAAAGTAAGCATAGAGAGACTTTTTAAAATATGAATACTGAGTGAGGACACGGGCTTGCTTCACATCTTCAGGCTGTTTCTAATGAGTTACATGACCTTGGATGAGTTACTTAGCTCTTCTAACCCAAATGCCTACATTTCCAAGTAGAAAATTAGAGTGTTCTTATAAAATTTAAGTGGGAGATTCCTAAGGCATGCTGCATCATGGCACCTGGCCCATAGTATACAAATATCAGGGTGTGGTGACAGTCAAGATAAAGTTACCCCTAGATCCAACACAACCACACCAACCATTAGGAAAGTATAGGAAGAAACTTGTCAGAGAAGGGTGAAATGCGTACAGTTTGAGACTATTGGGTCAAGAAAATGAATTTTATGTAAAAAATGGGATGGAAACTGAAGTAGAATGAATTAGGGAGTCACCTTGCAAGCAGGTGCTCAGAGGAATAGCCTCCTAACCCATTTACAGTCGTGGTGATGTTGTCAGGTGAAGCAAGATTTTACTTCTATGCATGGCCCTATGATCCAGTTCCTCAAATGCATGCTCATTGACTACCTTGGATTCTGGCTTATGTTAGAAAGTGCTGATTTTACTCACGTGAAAATATTCTAAATGAGGACATTCTGCCTGTCATATCTTTCATCAAAACACATCAGCATTTATTTTGGAAATAGTGTTTTTTATTTATCTAAACTACCCCATAGGCCCCTTTTGTGGGCTGAGGAAAAGATTCATGAGTGTATTTATTGACTTTAATCACTATAATGAAATGCTGGAGGTAATTTGCTAATAAAGGAAAAGAGGTTTATTTTGACTCATATCTATAGAGATTCTGTTTCAAGATCAAATGGCCCCATTGCTTAGGGTTTGTGGGGAAGGTAGCTTGACATGGAGAGGACACATTGAGAAACCACTCACTCATAAGGCAAGAAACAGAGAAAATGGACAAGACCAAGGTACTTCAATCCCCTCAGGGACACACCCCCAGTGACCTAAGGGCCTTCTTCTAGCCTCTGCCTCTGCGCGTCTAGTTTAAAGCCATTTAAAGCCAGTAGCACTTTGGTGGGAACCAAGAATGTAATAAAACATGAGTCTTTAGGAGACATTTTTTCAAGCCACGGTCATAAAACTCTCATTACACTACTAAATTAAGAGCTGGATATATGCTGATGCGAACACGTACCAGGAGTCTCTCTCTCTCACTTTATATCCATCAACGTTTTAAACCCACACCCCGTCTATTGCGAATGATGCTCTCTTGTTATACTCACTTCACACTCACACTCCAGGCAGCCAGGACAGAGAATCTCAAAAATGCGCAGGAGGTTGCATGTAACAGGAGGCAGAGCTGGGCTCCACTCAAGTTCTGAGCTCTCCATGTAGCCTTTAGATCCAATGACTTTCCAGAAACAGACTGAGGAGTAGTGGAGCAAGGGGTGGTATAGGTCAATCATTTTGTTTTGTTAATGTTTTTTTTCCACTGAGAAAAACAAAGGCGGGGAGAGCACCTGAAAAGACAAGGAAACCCAATGTCAGTGTGGTGGTCTTGAGACTTCTCCATGTTTTTGATGAGTTTGAAGGCTCTCATTTCATCCTGATTGTGTACGAAGTCAGCAGGGGGCGAGTGTCTCAGTGTCTCAGTGTCAAGGGACTGCAGAGTAGGAGGTTTATTTTTAATGGGCCACAAAGAGAAGAATACATATCTTGCAAATGATAGATTGCTCATCAGGCCTGAGAGACTTCTCCCCGAAACACCCTCTAGGTGTTTAGCTTTCAACAGAGGAGACACAACACGGGCAGGACGGGAGGAAGGAGGTGGCTGGCAGGACAGATGTTCTCAAATACTTGAAAAGCTGCCACCTGGAAAATGACTAATATTGATATGTGTCAGTCCCAAAGGCTGCAATGACTACCTCAGGATTAGAGCCAGGTAAATTTTGGATTCACTATTTAAAAAATGCTCTAATATGCTATTAACAGAATACATTTCTGAGGAACACAGTAAGCTCTTGGTACTGGCTATGTAAATAATGTATATTGCAAAGGAAATTAAAATCATTTCATCTCCCTATCCAAGAAACCCCAACATTCAAAGACCCAGTGACGCCCAAACAACCTTTTCTCAGCCAAATGCTAATACAACATAGTCAGATTTGTTTCTTTAGTACAGTTTTGAAGTGACGAGATGGTTATAAAACAAAACAAAAAACAAAACAAACCCCACCCATCTGCTATAAAATTACACAATAAGAAATAATTTAAATGAATTAATTAACATATAAGGCGCTGAGAATCTCCCCATAGTCCAGGCACCCTCAGATTGTACCTAACTATAGTACTTTGGGTTCATGGCACATAATACTTATTGTTCATTTGCTGCAATAGAATTAAAAACAAATTCTAAATGTATTTGTTGCAAATCCTAAACCATTGCTCTCAACCAATATGTCCTCATAGGTTCTGTACTCTATAGCCTATTAACAAAGGAAATCCACTGTCACCTTCAGCATCACTGTCAACTCTGTGTGTAAGTATATATATCTCTTTCTGTCTCTGCCATTATAATGTAAGTTATATTAAATTTTCACAAACAATGCTTTCTAAGTGCATTGTGCAATGACTATACCATCATTGGCATCATCAGAAGGGAAATGTGTGAATTCACGGAATGTGTTTAAACAAGAAACCAGCACTTAGAAAGCCTTTTGTGAAACCCATTCTTAAGTGGGTGCCTAAAGGCACAAAACTATTTGGTATAATGATATGAACATCTGATGGTATTTCCATATAGCAAATATTCACACACACAAAAAGCTTGGAGTGGTTCTTTTAAACTAGAATTGGGGCTGGAGAGATAATAGCTTATCAGGTAAGAGCACTGACTGCTCTTCCAGAGATCCTGAGTTCAAATCCCAGCAACCACATGGTGGCTCACAACCATACGAAAAGAGACCTGACGCCCTCTTCTGGTGCATCTGAAGACAACTACAGCGTACTTACATATAATAATAAATAAATCTTTCACCTTAGACCAGTCAGAATGGCTAAGATTAAAAATTCAGGAGACAGCAGGTGTTGGCGAGGATGTGGAGAAAGAGGAACACTCCTCCACTGCTGGTGGGGTTGCAAATTGGTACAACCACTCTGGAAATCAGTCTGGCAGTTCCTCAGAAAACTGGGCACCTCACTTCTGGAAGATCCTGCTATACCACTCCTGGGCATATACCGAGAGGATTCCCCAGCATGTAATAAGGATACATGCTCTACTATGTTCATAGCAGCCCTATTTATAATAGCCAGAAGCTGGAAAGAACCCAGGTATCCCTCAACAGAAGAATGGATGCAAAAATGTGGTATATATACACAATGGAGTACTATTCAGCTATTAGAAACAATGAATTCATGAAATTCCTAGGCAAATGGATGGAGCTGGAGAACATCATACTAAGTGAGGTCTCAAAAGATCAATCATGGTATGCACTCACTAATAAGTAGATATTAACCTAGAAAACTGGAATACCCAAAACATAATCCCCACATCAAATGAGGAGGAGTGGCCCCTTGTTCTGGAAAGACTCAGTGTAACAGTATAGGGCAAAACCAGAACAGGGAAGTGGGAAGGGGTGGGTAGGAGAACAGGGGGAGGGAAGGGGGTTATGGGACTTTCGGGGAGTGGGGGACCAGAAAAGGGGAAATCATTTGAAATGTAAATAAAAATATATCGAAGAAAAAAAAAGAAAAAAAAAACAAGAATTGGTGTCTAGGAAGAGGAAGGTTGAGACTGAGATCTCATCTAGTCCAGAAAGCTTTTAGTGAAAGAGACATGAACACAACATTTAAAGCCTTAACAACTTTTAAGAGTTGTATCCCTCTCTTGTGACAAACCATCAAAATAAACAAGCCAGCAGATCTCCTAGAATAAGTAGATGACCTTCAAATATTCTTACATTGTGTGCACAGGTATATGTATCTGCATGTGGGTGCTCACATGATCTGCATATGTATGAAGGTCAGAAGACAACTGTCAGGAGTAGGCTCTCTCCTTGTCAGTCAGTCCTGGGGATTGAACTTGGGCCACCAGGTTGATGCAAAAAACAAACAAACAAACAAACAAACAAAAAACAACTGTGCTTTATGGCTGAATCCAATCAATAACCTAGCATACTAAAATGTTGATATCTCATCAATAAATTCCTGCAGGTCAATCTAGACTTACACACTGCCATTTCCTGTCATCTAAGGAAGGAGAGAGCAGTTATCCCCTCTTTAGAGACAGTATAAAAAATCTAAAGATTATTATAAAACTTCTCCCCTCACCCCTCTTGGCTTACATACCTCCACACTGTTCTTATTTTCAGTCCCCTCCTTATTGACATCTGAAATACTTTTTGTTATGAATCAAAATGGTATCTGTCAGCAATGAGCATCTCCCCTGTCTTTCCATAGAAAGTGTCTTCAAATATGCTCATATCCAGGACGAGAATCAGGCTGCAGGCACCAGCTTAGGGGATTTTATGAAATGCACTTCTCAGAAGGAAGAATGTAGGCAACCAAAGATGGAAGGAGTGACCTCTACCCATCCGCCTCCCCACAGCCTGACCTCCTCCCTCGGTCTCAATGCCGCCATAGCAACCTAGGTCTTAGCATCTCTGCTGGAAACACCCAGCTGCCCCGCTCTGCTAAACAGCATCATTTCTCTGCTTCGGTCCCTTACCATGTAAAGTGCAGAATCGTGACTATACCATCATTGGCAACATCAGAAGGAAAACGTGTGAATGCATAGAGTGTGTTTAAACAAGAGCCCAGCACTTAGAAAGCTCTTAAGAAATGCTAACTTCACATAAGAACTGATGCTGTGCCGAGGCTCCTGAACCATCCTACAGTAGACATGCAGATCCATTACTCCATATCTTTCTGGTCTGTACCACTTTGATCCAAGTCGCCATTATCGCTTGGCTGGATTATTGCAGTTGGTGCCTGATGAGGTTCCCAGCTCCTTTTCTTGCCTCACCAGACCAATGTCAATTCAGCAAAGCTCAATGGTTGTTGTTTTTTTTTTTAATTAGAACTTGTCATTCCTGTATTCCCCCTTCCCTTCTTCCCTCCTCATTATTCTTCTATCCCCCTCTGTGTGTCTGTCTGTCTGTACGTCTATCTCTGTCTCTCTGTTTCTCTGTCTCTGTCACACTCTATCTCTCTCTATCTCTTTCTCTGTCTCTGTGTGTGTCTGTCTTGTTCTCTGTATCGCTGTCTCACCGTGTCTTTCTGTCTGTATCTCTTTGTGTGTCTGTCTGTCTGTGTCTGCCTCTCTATCTCTGTCTGTCTGCCTTTCTCCTCACAAATAGCAACATACTTACAATGATCAGTAAAGCCCATCCCAGCCCACAGTCCCCTTCCGCTGACCTTATCTCAGCCTCATTCCCAAGGCTTTGCTGCCCGTCCACCATGACAGCCCAGTAGGATCCTCCATACCCTCCAGGCCCACTCCCATAGTAGGGCCTCTGAGTCAAGCATCCCTTCTTCCTGTGAGATCCTTTCTTATCTCCTTGCAATCTCCATCCTCCTCCCCGTTGTCCTCTTTGTTTAGCCTAGTCAGCACTGTGTTGCTTCCTTTGCCCCAACATTATTACTCCCTTTTAACTTCCTATTTGCCCATGCTTTCCATAGCCTTTTATTGTAGTATATAATTTGTTGATAAATGAGCTTTCAAGAGGAGAGAGGTTTATCTGTTGTTTGTTGATATCTTCCTGGCTCCTGGGAGAATGGCTGGTACACCGCATGTCTGAGGCCCATATATCCTATGTGATAGCATTTATCCTACAAAAGACCAACTGAGAGAATGAATGAGCACATTCCCAACATAGAAAATCTCTGAAGATGTAGCCTGTGATTTTCCTTTAGCCCTGATCTCTGGTGATGTCTCCCACATACCCCTCTTTCCAGGCACCATGCGTGGTTTGAATGGCTTTCATTTTCCTGCCTACACAGGAATCATCTGCTGACCCAGGTGTCTGTGTTCTCTTCATTGCAATGGTTCCTATTTCAGGATCCTGACTCCCTGCTTTAGCATCTAATTCCTGGTAGAAGATTTTCTTATGACTTTGTGCCGATTCCTTTACAGATTATGTTGTCTGAAGAGGGCTCTAACTTATCAAGAGGGTGGCTATATTGATTTCATTTGTTTCTGTGGTTTCTCTCTCTTAATGGTGTAGTGGATAACAAAACGGCTAAGAACCTATTTATACCCTCAGCATTGTGCATAATGCAAAACATGTCATAAAGATCATTGATACTCTCTGTATCTGTATATATGATGTAATCTTCACAGGATTGAGTGAACAATAGACACAGGGGTCTTCAGGTACCAGTGGTGCCCAATGGAAGCAGGAGGATTAGGACGTTAAAGCTCTTCCAGGTCAAAGACTTTTTGTGGGGAGATATGAACTCAGGGCTGGTGCTGTGGCTCGCAAGATTAATGGAGCTAAGTCAGAATATAACTGGTCATGACGAGGTAAAAAAAACATGGTGAAGAGTTCAGGAAGGATCCTTGATTCCATTTTCACACTTGTTGATGGAAATGGGAGTGTGAAGGGAGCATCAGATCTGACCAGCTGCCCTGGCCGCATCTCTCCTGAATTGTCACCATCTAGCATGATGGATGCCAAAGAAAATGTTGAAACTGGAAAAGGCCAATGGGAGAGAGGGAGAGGGATGGACAAAAGCATCGAAGGGGTAAAGAAGGAAGGGGAGGAGGAAAGAAAAATGGAAAGAAAAGGAAAAAATAAAAATGAAGAACAATTGAAAGAGTGAAGACGATTTCTTTCTCTGCCCTACCTGCCCCTGCAGTGTTCTGCTCAGGTCACTTCCTCACCATGGCTTGATCCGTGAGTACCCCACCCCTTTAGACTTTTTTATGTCTCTGCTCTTTGCCCGTGGCTTTTGAGATTCCTCCCACTTCACACTGATCATAAACCCTCTTCTCGGTTCAGGCATTTTCTATTCTTGGGCCAGGGTCACGTAACATGCTGACTAAGGTTAATTACCCCGTTAATGCCCTTCTTTCCCGATGTGCAGATTTTCTTTTATCACCATCTGTTCAAAGATGAGTTGAATTCATTACCAGGCACCGGTGCCTGAAGGTCAGCGAGATTTCAAATTATGTAGAAAGAAACAAAGATCATAAAGAGCCTGAAGTACTGATGGAAGGTTTTCTGAAACAGGGTCAAGATTTATCTCAGTGTATTTCACTGGCAATATCATAGCATGCCCTGGGTTCTTCACCTCCACTCTCCTGATGCTTCCAACAATATGCATGTGTTCAACCTGCAGAGTGCAGAGTTCTCAGCACCCCCTTTTGGAGCTCCTTCTTTATGCTCTGGTACAATCCAGAGAGGAGTATCCACTATGCACTGGGACATATTACAAGGCTTTGGACAGATAGGGAGATCAGACTCTGTTCTCAGAATGCACTATGTAATTGGAGAGCAGAAAAATAAGTCAAAGCTTTTGTAAGTATGATAAATAGAAGGGCATCAACCAAGAGAGAAAGAGATGGGGATGGGGTGAGGGAGGGAGAGAAAGAAGTGAAGTTCACTAACTCTTACTATATGCTAGCTGTATTACTTTTTCTTAATTAACCTGAGGCCTGATTTGAACCCAGACAACTTTCCATACATACTGTGGTATCTAAGGTTGATCAAACGATCCGATCCAGGTTGATTCCTTTATTCATGTGGCACTCTCTGCTTCTGACTAGTTGACAGTCCCTTCTTACTACATGCTGGGCATACTGCAGTTTCACTGATGCAGAGAGCCATATAAAGACCTTTTGCTGAAATGGTTCATTGTCCAAATAAGACACAGAAGGGATATAGTGCAGGGATAAGCATGCTGTCCATGACAGGAATGACAGATGATCCCATGTGGAGAGGCTTTGCCCAATCACAACTAAGAAAGACTTATGGGAAGACTTTTAGGACACTGTAACTTCCCCCCCCCATTGCTCTTTATTTAGGCATTTATCTCTCTTAAACCATTTTCTTTAATCTAAATGATGGTTAAATGTTTGTGTCAATTCAACAGGGCCATAGTGTGCCCAGATACTCAGTTAGATATCATTCTAACTGTGGCCAGTGACTGAGACATTTGTAGATTAGCACAGCACTTGAATTGCTAGGATATTGTCCCCAGTACACATAGGCCTCAGCCAACCCAAATATATTACCGGCCTGAACAGGACAAAAAGCAAGCTAAGAGAGAGTTGTGGAGGCAGGAGACTGCCATCCAGACTTCAGTGGGCAGCCTTGATGCCTTTGTCACAAGTCACGTAGTCAGTCAACTCCTAGTACTGGAGATTTTCTAAAATTCTAGTTAACCACAGGGCAACTGTAACCCCAGGCATCTGAAAACCAAAACAGGAGGATTGCCACAAATTCAAGGCTAAGGGGTTATGTTGTGAGACTCCCTCCAATAAACACAGACACACAGACACACACAGACACAGACACACACACACACACACACACACACACACCAAGCAAATAAATAAAATCTTGAAAATTCGGGAAAAAAAAAAGCAAGTGAAGGGATTTGCTGTCTACCAGCCTTTGAGCTGGGACACTGAACTTGAAGATACACCATGCCTCTCAGTTCTCAGGCTTTCAGACATTGTGACTCAGTTTTCTTAGACCTCCAGTTAACAGGTGGTAGGATGAGGGTTTCTTGGCATCTATAATCATGGGAGCAAATTTCTTATATCAATTTTCTCTTCCACGGCATGGCCCTCCATATATATGTATGTGCATATCTTCTTCTTCTTCTTCTTCTTCTTCTTCTTCTTCTTCTTCTTCTTCTTCTTCTTCTTCTTCTTCTTCTTCTTCTTCTTCTTCTTCTTCTTCTTCTCCTCCTCCTCCTCCTCCTCCTTCTCCTCCTCCTCCTCTTCCTCCTCCTCCTCCTCCTCCTTCTTCTTCTTCTTCTTTGTTTTTTTCAATACAGAGTTTCTCTGTGTATCTCTGGATGTCCTGGAACTCACTCTGTAGACCAGGCTGGCCTCGAACTAAGAAATCTGCCTGTCTCTGCCTCCCAAGTGCTTGGTGTGCACCACCACTGCCCGGCCTGTGCATGTCTTCTTATTGCTTATTTCTCTGGAGAACACTGACTGGTACCACTTTGTTCTCATCAGTCTCTCTGTGTCCCTTCAGCATGTGTATGCCGTTAGTTAGTACTTCCTGAGTATAGATAGATGCTAGGATTTGGCTTTGTCTCCTGGGAACATGGCAAATTTCAAAGAGATAAATTATGCAGCTTAATATCCCTCTCCTTTGCTATACTGAATGCTATACCCTCCATAATATGGCTAAATGGAAAAATAGACTAGGACTTATCTATACAGCCACAAGAAACCAGCTCATTTTTATAGAGATACATATCATCTCTAGAAGAATGACAGAGAGCTGGGTGAGATACTATGAAACCAATTCCTTCCAAAGTGTTTGGAAGATTCTAGAGTCCACACTTTTGACTTTAGAGCAGACTTATTCTTATTTTCACATATGGCCTACACATCCATGGTGTCCTAAATATCATTGCAGTCAGATTCGATGATTCCTTAGAGTTGCAACATAGCATCAATTAAAAAGCAGAATGCTCAGTCCTCACTTGCAGAAGAGACTTCCCTTTGTCTGGTTAGATCCCAATTAATGGACAAGGTAGAGGGTCACAGGTGGAAGGGACCTTGTCCCTTTTCCTCCTTTGTTTTCTTCTCCCACATTCAGTTGCTGTTTGGGAAGGCAAGGATGTGGGGTGGAGAGGAATGAAATTAATTGGTCTTGTCATAATCTGGCTTTCCAAAGCCTGACAGGTCTTCAAACTGGCTTTCCTTATGTTTGAGCACATTAACTGATTTTTTCATAAACCTTCCATTATAAGGGTGATTATCCTGAAGTTCCCTTAAATTAGAAAGGGTACACCTCTCTGTTCTACCTCATCATCGAGATCCACAGAACTTGGCTATCCCTCCAGCGTCTTCATTTTAACCATTCAGGGGGATCTCTTGGATGTAATCCATCCTTCCTGATGTGCAGAGTTGGCATACAGAGAAAGGATAACAGCAGACATCCTTCCACAGTATGGTTGGTGGGGGGAAGGCAGTGCCTGACATTGATCCATCAGCTAGACTTCTCTCCGCTTTATCTGCAGACAGGACCACAAGCAGTTTCTGTGAGCCTCTAAGTTGCTAGCAACTTACAATGATCTCAGCAAACTCTCAGTAATCTCCTGTGAGCACTCTCCTTGATCTTTTTCAAGGCACTATAGCAAAATATACAGCAGATAGCTTTTAAACAATAAATTTATAGTTTGCCACAATTTACCACAGTTTTGGAATCTATGAAATCCACAGCAAATTCTGTAAATTTTGACCACCTACATTCTTGTCACACTCCAGCCTTCAATGGCAAGAGGCCAAGGTGTTTCCTGACCTTCCTTTATAACAAAATCTGTCCTACCTCTTGTAAGGGTAATCTCCCATGACTTAATCACAACCCAAAGCCCCACCTCCTAATATCATTGCCTTGGGGATTACAACTGGAACATATAAATTTGGATGTCTCATTGATTTGATTACAGAACTTCTCATTTAGAAAAAGAGAAAATCACCTCCTGCTTCCCTTAGGAGGCTGGCAGTATTACCCACACATAAAGGAGTCTTTTTAAAAATGTCCTCTTCTTCCCAAAGTTCTCTTTAACTGTAAGTCACCTGATTCGTCTATTTTAAAACCATAGATCGGTGTCTCATTTCACCATTATCAGAGAATCTTCCACCTGCAAGAGATGGGAACTAATACAGAGACCCACAACTGGACAATGGGAAGAGACTGGAAGACCTTAAGACACTCAATCCTAAATGGGATGTCTTGGTCAATTGACTCCTATCAAGACTCAGCAAGCAATGTAGAAGATGGGGGGGGGCTATAAGAGCCAAAGGGGATGGGTGACACCAAAGGAATTATTTTCCAGGCATAACTGGATGGACACACATATGAACCCACAAAGACTGTGGCAGCACACATGGGGTCTGCACAGGTCCAAATCAAACCAGATCCCAGCACTGAGATGGAGACGTAGACACTAGCTCCCATCCCCAACCAAGAAGCTGTCTCTAACAAACAACTGCTCATAAAGGAAAAAATTAGTTTCTCCAAGGAAATATCACTGGGTGCACAAACCATACATAAGGGCAGGACCTGTGCCCAGCAGTAGATGGCCAACACCAAGCCAATAGGAAGTGGCACTATTAGGAAGTATGGTCTTGTTGCAGTGGGTGTGCCCTTGTTGGAGGAAGTGCATCACTGTGGGAGTGGGCTTTGAGGTCTCCTAGTGCTCAAGCTCCACCCAGTGTGGAAGAGAACCTCCTCCTGGCTAGCTGAAAAATGGAAAAAGTCTTCTGGCTGCCTTCAGATTAAAATATAGACCTCTCAGCTCCTCCAGAACCAGGCCTGCCGGCACAATGCCATGCTGCCCACCATGATGATAATGGACTGAACCCCCGAGACTCTAAACCAGCTCCAAGGAAATGTTGGCCTTTATAAAAATTGCCTTGGTCATGGTATCTCTTTACAGCAATAAAACTCTAAAACACAACTCAAAGATATTTTAGAGTTTTGTTGTTGTTTTATTTTGTTTTATACTCATATTACTTTGTTTGGACATCTTTCTTATTTTAACCTTATTGGTCTTTGGCTTGTATACTATGGTTTTTGATTTTGCATTTTTATGTGTTTATGTGTTTGTCCCTATCTATATTTGCACTCTTCCTGCTCTTTCTTGGTTTTTGTTTGTTTGTTTGGTTGGTTGGTTGGTTGGTTTTGCCTTTTTATTTGTGTATTTTCTGAATAGGGAGAAGACATAGTGTTGGAAGGGTGGGACGTGGTGGGGGTGTGTGGGAGCAGATAAGGGAAGAGAAACCATAGAATATATTGTATGAAGATAATCATCTTTAATTACAAAAAATAATGCTTACATGCTGACAATAATACTTTGTGTCTTAGAAATGTATATGCAGACTGTGGCATGCCCTCTCAACAAGAGGGCTGCACCCTTGCCCCTGAATGCTCCGATTAAAGGCATATATACAAAAAAATTCTTATGTCGAAAACAGTGTTCATCAGGGTTCAGCTTTAATGAAAACTACAGCTGAATTTGATCATATAATTATAACTATAATTATCTTTTTCATGTATCATAGACTCTGGGCTGATAATGATTTTTTTAATCAAATCCTCCAGCCTATCTTATTTATACCTACCTTTCCATATTCATGAGCCTAATAAATTTCTGAAACTGGTAATTCTTCAGTCAGTGTCAGATGAGGTCATGCCCTTGGGGATGTTCAACCACCCCTCCGTTTTGCCCTTTAGCCTGTTCAGTGAAAACAGACTGAGAAACAAGCATCGGTGTGGATCACCTGCATGCACTCTGGATGGTTTCAGCAATACTTCACTTCTCACCAATTACACTGCAAATTGGGAGGATGAGTGGAGGAAAAGTGCAGGTCCTCAACTATCGTGAGCTAGGAACTCTCAAATCTGATTGTGCTTGGGATCGTCCTGGGCAATGTATTTAAACATGCATAGGCATGACCTCAGAGCTGCTGCCTCAGTAGACTTTGGCTGGAGCCCAGGAACGATCATGCTAAGCATGTGGCAGTTCAGGTACAGTTGCCTGGTCCTCAAACTGCACTGTCACAACACATGAGGTTGGGCCAAGAGCACTGGCTAGAGAATGAAGAAAATACAGACACACAGACACATGTATGGTGAACCTAGGCCCAGGTGGGTTTCTCTAACACTGCTATAACAACCTGGTACATGTTTCTCAGATAGAGCACGAGGGAAGGGGTTAGCTACTCATAGTAGATGTCTAAAGGTGAGCAGTCTCAGACTGTGACCATCCTGGAGGAGGAAACTCCAGTTTCTAGTCATTTTACACACTGGTCAATAGTTCCTAAACACTCAGACTCCAGAGGAACGCTCCCCATTTCTTTCAAGCTTACTCCTTTGGATAAAATTTTGCCAATCTTCCATAGAACAATTGGTCTTGGAGTCCTCAACAGGCTATGCTCATATCAAAATACACATTCACTGAGGACTTCACATTCACTCACTCGAGGTTCCTCTGACCCATACACCACAACCAAGAGCAAAGACTTCCCACCCCTTTTCCAGGCAGACAGTATAAAGATAATATTATTTTTACAGCATAATCTTTGTGTCATATTTTGACCTGGCATAGGAGTGATGTAGTATTATTCTCTCTGTGTTGGAGTCACAACTGTGAGAATCACAATGTAATGAAGATAGTTTCAAACCCAGAATCTTCCATCTTATGTCTGTGTTATCTTGTAAACTTTTCTCATCTTTATATCACCTGTCCTTCATATCACCTTTTTTATTCACAAAAATTGCCTATATTTTGTTATTTACAAAAATCCTTTCAAAAACACCGAAACTCCCAGAGACATGGTTAATATAGTCAATTGAGAGGGATTGATCTCTCTGTAAAGCTTTGCCTGAAATAAGGCAGAAAAGAAGGGCAAGGGTCTAGGGATACAGTTTCACAAGGCAGTTAGACGCTGTGGAATCAGAATACACTTTGGGGGGAAAGGTAAAGTTCTGATGTATTCATTAGAGTAAATTGGGTCACATTTGCCCTTTAAGTTAAAGAAATTGTGACCGTGAATGTCTGCAGCATTCACCATGAGATTCCCATGACTGCTGACATGGGGACAGCTGGTTCTGTTATCTTTGTCGTGACCTGATGTTGCATAGTTTCAGTCACCATGACAAAAGACCTGGGAAAACTTAGACAGAAGATAGATTGTTGTTAGCTCATGGTTCCAGAAATTCAAATCCATAGATGCTTCTGTGGAAGCAGATCTTGGTTGGAGCACATAGCAAAGGAAACTATTTACTTTGTGGTAGAAAAGATGCAGAGGGCAAGATAAAGATAGACCCTGGGAACCTAGCATTTCCTTCATAAACTCTCCCAATGGCATAACTTCCATTCATATGGCCATGTCTTTAAAAGGTTCTACCATAGCTGGGACTAAGTCTTCAACAAGTGGACTCTGGGGGATAATCAAAATTCAAACTATCCCACTGTCACAACACAATGCCTGCTTGGTTTTTAAAACTGTTTTATTGATTCTTTGTGAGTTTCACATCATATACTCTAGTCCAGCTCATGTCCCCATCTCCTCATATTTACTCTTTGCCCTTGCAACCTCCCTTCCAAAAACAAAACACAGACACACACACATACACACACACTCACACACCACCACCACCAACAACAACAAGCACAGGAAACATCTCATACACAGCTATAGCATGTCACAGTGTGTTCCACAGAGTATCTCTCTGTCCACACATCTTCACTTGCAAATGTTCATTACAATGAGTCATTGGTTTGGTTCAAGATCTCTGGTTTCTGTGACACCATTATTATTGGATCTTCACTATGGCTCCTCCCAGTTATCTTGCTGTCTCCTTGTGTCACGGAGATCCTGCAACTTTTGATCAGCTTTTGTTGAGGAGCACAGTAGAAAATTAGATGCCAAATGTAATTGCAGAATTTCAAGTGTAAAAGAATTTAAGTCCAGCTTAATAGAAAATGGATGAGATCAGGAGAAAGTGTCAATTTTGAGGGATAAAGACGTTAAGCCTTAGAGAACTTTAAATTTTCTATTATTCTATTAGGCTAACATCATCACTTCTCTATGAGAATTTAGAAGGAATTAAAGCAACTTTCTAGTAGAAGTAGAGAACATATATACTCATGTGTGTGTGTACAACACAAAGGGAAAGGAGGGAGAGAACAGGATGGGGTGAGTGTGCGTGCTTTAGTCTTTAGATCTAAAATGAAGTATGGTCTTCCCAGAGCAAACAGTCTTCCTCCCAAGAAAATAAAAGCAATTACTGCTCCTGCATAACTTGATAATCTAATCAAGGTTATCTAATCAAGGTGTATTAAGGTCTCATTTTGGGTCCTGTGATGTTCCACAAAATTGGAATACATGCTGCATATAGAATGTACATGCAAAAGAAAGGATAGGAAGACATGAAGAATAGCAGACAAGAGATGAGAATAAATATATATGAATAATGCAAAAGAAGAAGGATCTCTTAGGGAGATAGCTTACACAATAAGCTGCTTTCTGTGAAAACACAAGAACCTAGGTTTGATTCCCCAGTGTCCACCAAAAAGTCAGGAGAGGCAGCTCACATGAGTTACCTCAGCACTGTGGAGGCAGAGACAGAAGGGTCCCCAGGGATTTCTGAACACTGCATGCACCCAAATTAGAGGGTTCTAGGATCATGAGAAACTCTGTCTCAATAAGAGAGAAGGGTCAAAGAACATACCCTCTATCAACAAACACACTCATATGCATATACATGCACACACAGTGAGAGAGAGAGAGATACAGAGAGAGAGAGAGAAAGAGAGAGAGAGAGAGAGAGAGAGAGAGAGAGAGAGAATAGGAAACAGGAAAGGGAAGAAAATGGAAGAATTCACATATTTGGAGAAACCTTCAGGATTTGAGGTATAAGTTTCTTGGAGATGAAATGGGCTTCTGAACCAGCCATTCCCAACAACAGCTAGCTTCGGAGAAAGAACAGCACCTCATTTATCACATGAATAAGTATAAAAATAGAGCTAGCTAAGCACGTGGGATGACATCACGTATAAAAGCCGATCCCAGAGAGAACACGCACTACTTTGAACTAAATTCTTTAAACAACTGGGTTCTGTCCTTTGTGCTAAGGAGTAGGGTGCTTAGTGAGTGGATTGATTGTAGGAAGCCCCTGCCTGAGAGTGACAGCTTCCCCACCATTGTAGAAGAGGGTGTCTTCTGGTTGATATGTCGTTGAGTTGTAAAGTGGAGACAGTCAATCATAAATTGTTTTAATCTCTTTCTCTAAAACCATTTCCTAGTTTGCATCCATTTCAAGAAAATCACTCTGTTGCTGGAATCATGATTAGTCATATAGTTGGGCTCCACTGGCCATAATCATCTAAAAGTTTAAACAGTGGAGAATGATGACCTTCCCCCAGTGGAAGCTGTGTGCCTTTCTCAACACTTCTGGCCATCCCCTGACTCTTCCTGATCTGACTTTGGTCACAGGTTTACCCTGAATCTATCACAGTGATGGGGGAAAGGGTTTTCTGATTGGTCGTTTTAATGTCATCTCATAGGCATAGAGTTGATGGGATATCTGGCTCCTGCTTCACCTTTTACTTCTCCCCTCTTCTGTATTCCCTTTGCTCAACTACATACATCACATGGATTCAAAAGGTAGAAAATTACAACTGCAGAGCCAGACGTGTCAATGGCTTGACTCTGGGCTAAATAGAAATCAAGATATAACTAAGCTTGGAGTGTTTTCTGCTGCTTCACCCTCAGCGTGCTGTGAGGTGCTAAGCAGGCTGCTGGAGGGAAATTGCTGTCAATAACATTACTTAGCTATCAACACCATGTAAAGAATCAAGTGGCCAGGCAGGATGAGTCCACTGGTACAATCATAGCAAGCTTTTATGGGGGTAACTAACCACCTTCTAATTGAATTTGATGCTCATTCCACAGAGGGAAATAATTTCCAGTACTATAAACCTAGTCAAAAGCCCATGGCTCGGGAGGTAATAGGCCTTAGTGGGGAAGCTACTGCAGTTGCTTTGCTGAATAGACATGATGTGCCTATCAAATTGCCTTCTAAGTAATATTTAAACATAAATACAAAGAATGTATTCATGTATCCAGAGAATAGTTCCTCTGGCAGCTTTGTTCAAACAGTTCTCTTCAGAGCGACCATCAATGACGGCAGAGGCTCATAACTAATCACAGTACTGAAAATTAGTGACTATTAAATGACCAGTCGCATGTGGGATGTTTATATCAACTCCTCCAAGGCTCAGGAAACAGTGGGAGAAGGGGATGAAAGAACGTACGAGCCAGAGGCAGATGGAGAATGGTACAGAACCTTGAGTTCCACTTGTGACATGGCTGTTGGATTCGTGACCTTGGAGCATCTGTGGCTGCCTGCACAAGCGCTCTAGGAGTTGAGCACATCAGCACCCTGTGACGGACATGTGAGGTGTTCGCTGCTCACTGGGCATTGATAGGCAATGACTGATGGGGTCGCAGAGCCACTTTTTTAGTTGTGTAGATACCAGTGCTCCTGTAGACAACCCTAATGGAACTCATGTTGCCATAGAAGGACATGGAAGTTGAAGGGGGTTGGTTGAGGAAGAGAAAGGAGAGGTAACAGGACTGGGACAGGAGAGGGTGACAGGCTAGTGGATGCCATCCAAACACATTGACTCACTTATTTACTTCTATGTGCATTGTGAGTATCATCTTGTGTGCTTAGCTAATTAAAAGATATCAATGCAGCAACATGGCTTATGACATATATGAAAATGGCAAAAACCCATTGATATGCATGACTAATATATACCAACAAAAACACTTAAAGAATGTGAATTGAATTGGTAGGTGGCATGCACCTGGAATTCCAGCTCTGGGGGCGGGGGGAGCAGAAGGATGAGGGGTTCAAGGCCATTCTCAGCTACATCAAAAGTAGCTGGGCTAATGATCCTACATCTCAAAAATTAAAATTTATAATTAAAGGCCCAAAGTATTGCCATCGCTCTCTGTCTTTCTCTTTGAATTTTTATTTAATTGAAACAAGAAAGAAAAAAGTCTGAAATGAGATATCTATGACTCTTTTATAAATAATACTTTGCTAACCTTATAAAATAGAGCACATGAGCTCCTTATGAATCTTGCTTTCTTATGAAACTAGAAATCCACAATGTTAGTATGCATAAATACAAAACAAAAATCTGTAAAACTAAGAAAAACTATTTTTAAAACTGTCCCCCAAATTTGTGAGCAGCTACCTCTGAAAAGAAGATCTAGATCACAACCTAGAAGTCCTCCAGAAGCAGTGAGAACACGCTGCCTGTGTTCCATGTGTCAAGATGGACCAGGTACACAAAGCACTCCTTCTTTTCTTATTTACTTCTAAGTGCATTGTACGTGCTATCTTGTGTGCTTAGATAATTAAAAGATATCAATGCAGTGACATGGCTAATTTTGAGAACTGTCCAACCAAGAGTTAAGGGCTTTTAAAGGAATGTGGTTTGACTGGAGTATCACATTATATGGAGAAAGATCTGAGAGGCCCCAGCATTCCGTCTTTTCCTCACCTTCTCATTCTATTTGTTGTTAGAACCAGCCTGATTTGCTTAGTAAAGTGGAAGTGAGTGAGACACGAGGTCACCCTCTCCTGCCCAGAACTCTTATCACCATCCCTGGCTGTAGGACCGTTGTGTCTTCATGATAGGTCTACAGCAAACTAGGCAGCCTGTGGAGCATGGAACTTATGCAGAAGCTTTGGATTAAATGACAGAAACAAAACAGAAACAAAAAAAACTAAACAAAAAATAAAAACCTCAGAGCACCTGTCAGGCACACTCTAGGATCTCAGGAGATCCGCTGTGAATGAGACTACACATTGTAGATTTATTTATTTATTATCGAATAAACTCTTCATTTACATTTCAAATATTATACCCTTTCCCAGTTTTCTCCCTCGCTGAAAACCCCCAACCCATCCTTCCACCCCTGACTACAAGAATATGAACCTCCACCCAACCCACTCCTAATTTTTCCCCCTCAATTTCTCCACACTGGGGCATCTATCGAGCCTTCATAGGACCAAGGACCTCTCTTCCCACTGATGCCTGAGAAGGCATTCCTCTGCCCTGCCAGAGCCTCACAGATACAGAGGCAGATTCTAGCAGCCAACCATTGGACTGAGCACGGGCTCCCCATTGGAGGAGTTGAAGGTTGGACTGAAGGAGCCTTGAAGGGGTCTGCAGCCCCATGGGAAGAACGATGATGTCGACCAACCAGACACCCCAAGGCTCCCAGGGACTAAGCCACATTGTAGATTTATACATTGAATGTTCATGCTGCAAAACTTCATGTTAAACCCTGGCTCCAGTGCAATGGTTCTCAGAGAGACATCTTTGGAATATAATTGGGATAAGATGAGGACACCATGGTGGGGCCCTTATGATGCAGGTAGTTATTTTCACAAGAAGAGGCACCAGAGTCTGTAAGCCAAGAAGGTGGCCACAGTTAAAGAATGACCCTCTTGCATCTTAATTGTGGAATTCAAGGGTCCAGAAGTCTTAGGAAAATAACTCTGTTGTTTAAGCCACTCCAGCTGTGATGTATTGCTGTAATGATCCAAGCTACTAATACAACGATTAATGTACATTAGGATACTAATTATATTAATTATATAAGTGACTAATTCGCTATAAATATGACTAATGATGGTGAGTAATTAACATAACAGCACAAGTCTTTATACTCCTGCTCCTATATTAAATCTTCTCTTTCTTAAAACAAAGCTGGCTTGTTAATATAACTGAGGTAAAAGATCAATGTTATTTGTAGCATTAGAGGCAATTTTGTGTACAACACGACTGCAGGGAGCTTTGAAAACCTTCCCTTTCTCCATACACATTTTCTAGTTGAGCTTATTCAACTTTTTTCTAGCCTGAGTGTTCTCATCTGCAAAAGTAAATAATTATTATTACATGGACAGCTAGCGGAAGAGCTGGTGACCACCTCAGTAGAGTAGCTAGCACGATGCTTGACATCAAGCCTTGAGGAAAGACATTAGTCTCTTTCAGCACTTTTATGGCCAGGAGCACATAGTCGCCCTCACATCCCATTGTCTAGAAGTCTCCAGAATAAAACAACTGCTCAAAACTGTGTACAGAATGAATGAACAAGTCAAGGGGGGGTGTCCGGAGTCTCTGGCAAATTAGCTGCTAGACTAATGTTGTCCTGTAGCAAAGGTCACCAAACGTCATCAAAGGTCACCAAAAACACTGAAGCTGAGCATAGCTGGCTTGCTATCCCATAGCCAAGACAAGCATTCTCTGTGACGCACTGTGGAGGAACTGGATGGGAGGCAATGTCAATAGGAGAGTGCTATGGAGGACTTCCTGGATTGGAGTTTGTATTGGGAGACTTTGCAAGAGGATTTATAGAATCAGGATATCATCTGGATTGGATGCTATTTGGAAGTAAGCATAAACCTATGATTACATTAATGAGTCTTATCCACATGGAGGGAGGACTGCACTTGGGTAACAGCAGCTGTAATTGTAGCACTCACATCAAGCGGAAGTGAAAATTAATTCTAGTAGGTGTAGATGTGCTGTTTTGTCTATAAGGGAATACCAGTGTGGGATCTCCAGGGGGGCAAACACGGAAACAAACAGAAAAGCTGGAAGGTCAAGGGAAGGAGCAGATGTCCAAGGAAGAAGCCATGAAAGCTTTTCAAGTCAGACACTGAGAGGGAAGAAGGAGGGAGCAGAATGGCTATGGGAGAGCCTCGTGGTGTGATAAAAAGCTAGCACAACCAAGCCAGAGGGCTATTTGGAACCTTTGGTCTACTCCAGATGTAACACACACTGCTTACTAGAAAGACATTGGCATCAATGTGAGTGATTTAGTGAATAACTAATAATTGTAAGATTAATATTATTAATTATAATTATTAATTTTACTATTAAATAACTGTTAATTCTTTTGTGTGTGTCTACTGTAGCTAAAGGCCTCCAGCAAGGCACACTATGTCATGAAATGAAATCCAATCCTTCATCCCATATGTGGTGATTTGAATGAGAAATAGTCTTGGGTATTTGAACTCTTGGTCCCCAGCAGGTGGTACTGTTTGTGGAGATTTAGATGGTGCAACCTTGTTGGAGAAATACACTACCAGGGGCAGATACTGAGATTAAAAGCTTCAGGCCACTTCTAGTTGACTCAGCTTCCTCATTGGACGTAAAGGATGTATCCCTCAGTTTCCTGCTCCAATGTCATGTCTTCTGCAGGATGCTGTGCTTCTCAGCCATGGTGACTCTAACCTTCTGGAGCCATAAGCCACAACAAACACTTTCTTCCATGACAGAAAAGTAATTGATATGCCACAGCTGTATCAGGACGTGTGCTCAGTTAGAAATGGGAGCGCTTCCTCAAGATCTGCTGCAGACCAGTAAAGCACCTTCCTGTGTCAGCCCTTGGTTCATGCTCACCAAGTAAAGCCAGGGGGTGGGATTAGCCTGTTTTGTTACTGATATAAAATATCTGAAGCTGTGTGTGCTGTAATGAAAAACAAAAGGTATATTTAAGCCAAAGTATAAAAGTCTAAGATTGAGTGGCTCCTTCCATTCCGTTTCTGCTAAGGACCCTCAGTCTGCATCAGACAGTGGCAGAGAACAAATGGTCACATAGAGAACTACTAGCTAATGTGGGGTGGCAACGTGGGGTGGGCTTCTATCAACCCACTCTAATAAAAGTAACTTACCCTAGAAACCTAGGCCCTCCATGGTGTAGAGGAAACTTCTAAAAAATGAACCCTTGGGGATACTCTCAGATCCTATCAAAACCACAGAAAGGGGATAACCCAACTCTAGAAAGGAAGTATCTAAGGAAGTTTAGTCAAAGTACAGTGGGGCAAAGGAGCCAGTCTATCTCCTGGCTCGCTTTCTAACTATATGGGTAAGAAAACCAATCTACAAACAGGACCTGAATGGTTATCAATCTACAGAGCAATGAAAGTAGAATAGCTACACCCTGCTGTTTACTCTTTTCCCAAAACAATCAATGTTCATAAGACCTGCCACCTCTATGTAACCAAGTAGAATTCTATTCTATTCCCAACGTATGCAATACTGGGTACCTGTGTAGGGCATGGTTAATCATATAGGAGCTTAATAGTCCATGAGATCCCTCTAGACACTGTCTGCTCAGTATCACTCAAACTTAGCCCTTCTTGTAGTCTGCCAGGCACTTTTAAAATGCCTTTGGATTTTCAGCTCATTAATGTTAATTCAACTGAAACAGATCACAGACATATAATGAAATCTTGAACAATTCCCTTTAGCCGAAATTTCCTGGCTCGAAAAATTTCATATTTTTCAAGTTAGGATAGAACCCTGTATTCTAAAGTGAATGTGGATGTATTTTGCTGTGCTTATTAGGTCTTTTTTGGTTTTTTTTTTTTTTTTTGCCAACTTGTCTCAAACAAGAGTCATCTGGAAGGAGGGAAATCTCAATTGAGAAAATGCCCCCATCATATTATCCTGTAGGCAAACCTAGAGCCATTTTCTTGATTAATCATCGAAGTAGAAAGACTCAGCATACAGTGGCAGGTGCTGACACCCGTGAGCTGGTGGCCCTAGGGTACACAAAACATCAGTCTGAGAAGTCATGGGGAGCAAGCCAGAAAGCAGCATTCTTCCGTGGTGTCTGCTTCAGACCTGGCCTCAAGACATCTGCCTTCAGCAACTGCCTTGACTTCTCCTGGAAATATAAGATGAAATAAACCCTTTTCCTTTTCAAATTGCTTTTAGTCATGATATTTTATCATAACAATAGAAAATAAGTAAGACAATTGCCCATCATAATGTCTGACTCTATTTCAGGATAATGGCCACAGCTCCTGGATATTTTAAAAGAAAATTTCATATGGTATACTCTAAGGAGATGGGAAAATATTAGACTTTTAAAAAATGGATGATACAGTACTCATTCTTTGAGTCTGGCTTCTTCTTAATCAACTGGAACAGACCATAGATATTACTATGAAATATTAAATATAAATATATTAAAATTGTTAAATATTAAACTGATGAAAGTGTCTAGCTTATACAAACGTCATACTTTTCAAATTAAGATAAAACTATGTACTCTTAAGTGAAACAATGTCGTGATGCTTCCCTGGCTAGACTTTTGTCATCTTGACACAAGCTAGAGTCATCTGGAAAGAAGGGCATCAATTAGGAAGACACTTTCTATTAACCAATTTGTAAGTGTGGCTTTTATTTCCTAAGGGCTTTCGAAAAGATATTTAAATTATTAACATGTGCTATTATATCATAATCCATCATACTCCAGAGAAATGCTAAAGTGTAAATAAGATTATATGCAGAGAAAAAATATAAATTGTATTATCTTTGTTATCTATAAGCTAAATATAGGTAATGCATCGATGACTTAGAGAACCTGAAGGGCTGATTAAAACTCAGACTAAAAGGTATGGCATCCTGCAGACAAGGAGTTGAATTCTAGATCCTTTATTTTCTTGCTATAAAAAGTTGAGCTAATTGAATAATTTCCTGTCAATTTGTTCGCTTGTCTATTTAATAGGAGCAAGACCTTTACATAAGCAATATGCTAAGTAGAATACCTTAGATGGAAGTCTAATCCACATCTCTTTCTTCTCTCTTCTGGGCTTTTCTCCCAGAGAGCATCTGACACAAAGGGCTTTTTTCCTGAATAGCTCAAAAGTTTATCCTGTCTTCAACATGCCTCCCTCACCTCGAAGATAAGAAATCTTCACTCTCTCGGTAAGAAAATAAAATTAATTTGCTATCAGAAGAAGCCATAGGTAGATGTCTCCTCTTCCAGATCTTCCTTGCTTACTCACTAAAGTATTAGGCCCCGAGTACAGCTCTCAATCATGCTTGAAAGGCATGTATTTCTGTATACAGGCATGAAAGTCCCTTTCCTCTACACCTCAATGAAGAGTCTGCATAAGCT
The DNA here is from genome assembly GCF_947179515.1 of Apodemus sylvaticus. NCBI lineage: Eukaryota > Metazoa > Chordata > Mammalia > Rodentia > Muridae > Apodemus > Apodemus sylvaticus. Next base: position 17,971,712 of record NC_067482.1, on the reverse strand, counting down.
CTGTATTTATCCAAACATGTTCTTACATTAAATATTTATGCATGCTTGTGTGGTTCTCCAGCTTTCTTTTATCCATTGCTCTGATTCAGGGTGTCCATTTTGAACTGTACTTGTACACTCATATGTGCTTGTACACTCGGACACACTGGTACACTTGTCCTTAGTCCTCTGCTAGACTGTAAGCTTCTGCAATCAAAGGATCTAACAAATAGATAGATGTCTCGCAGTACGTAGAAGTCCCACCCTCTGCAGACCATGTGTCAAATGACTGTGGTGTGTTGAGTGACAAAATGAAGGAAAGAATGAGTTTTTTGATTAATTGAACAATGAGATCTGGGGGTGGGGGTGGAAATATATTATCAATCACATAAAGAATGTTCTTCATTTGTAGATTTTATAAATTGATATACATCTTTTCTTCATGTTCACTTCACTAAATCCTTTGGATTTCTTTTTTTTCTTTTTTTTTTATTCGAAATATTTTTTATTTACATTTCAAATGATTTCCCCTTTTCTGGTCCCCCACTCCCCGAAAGTCACATAAGCCCCCTTCCCTCCCCCTGTTCTCCCACCCACCCCTTCCCACTTCCCTGTTCTGATTTGCCCTATACTGCTTCACTGAGTCTTTCCAGAACAAGGGGCCACTCCTCCGTTCTTCTTGTACCTCATTTGATGTGTGGATTATGTTTTGGGTATTCCAGTTTTCTAGGTTAATATCCACTTATTAGTGAGTGCATATCATGATTGATCTTTTGAGACTGGGTTACGTCACTTAGTATGATGTTCTCCAGCTCCATCCATTTGCCTAAGAATTTCATGAATTCATTGTTTCTAATGGCTGAATAGTTGTGTAGATATACCACATTTTTTGCATCCATTCTTCTGTTGAGGGATACCTGGGTTCTTTCCAGATTCTGGCAATTATAAATAGGGCTGCTATGAACATAGTGGAACATGTATCCTTATTACATGCTGGAGAATCTTCTGGGTATATGCCCAGGAGTGGTATAGCAGGATCTTCTGGAAGTGAGGTGCCCAGTTTTCAGAGGAACCGCCAGACTGATTTCCAGAGTGGTTGTACCAATTCTGACTGGTATAAGGTGAGATCTCAGGGTTGTTTTGATTTGCATTTCCCTGATGACTAATGAAGTTGAGCATTTTTTAAGATGCTTCTCCACCACTTGAAGTTCTTCAGGTGAAAATTCTTTGTTTAACTCTGTACTCCATTTTTTAATAGGGTTACTTGGTTTTTTTGGAGTCTAACTTCTTGAGTTCATTATATATATTGTATATTAGCCCTCTATCTGATGTAGGGTTAGTGAAGATCTTTTCCCAGTTTGTTGGTTGCTGAAATGTCCTTTTTGATGATGTCCTTTGCCTTACAGAAACTTTGTAATTTTATGAGGTCCCATTTGTCAATTCTTGATCTTAGAACATACGCTATTGGTATTCTGTTCAGAAACCTTCCTCCTGTACCGATGTCCTCAAGGGTCTTCCCCAGTTTCTTTTCTATTAGCTTCAGAGTGTCTGGCTTTATGTGGAGGTCCTTGATCCATTTGGAGTTGAGCTTAGTACAAGGAGACAAGGATGGATCAATTCGCATTCTTCTGCATGCTGACCTCCAGTTGAACCAGCACCATTTGTTGAAAAGGCTATCTCTTTACCATTGGATGTTTTCAGCCCCTTTGTCGAGGATCAAGTGGCCACAGGTTTGTGGGTTTATTTCTGGATCTTCAAACTATTCCATTGATCCACCTGCCTGTCATTGTACGAATACCATGCAGTTTTTAACACTATTGCTCTGTAGTATTGCTTGAGGTCAGGGATACTGATTCCCCCAGAATTTCTTTTGTTGTTGAGAATAGTCTTAGCTATCCTGGGTTTTTGTTATTCCAGATGAATTTGAGAATTGCTCTTTCTAACTCTGTGAAGAATTGAGTTGGGATTTTGATGGATATTGCATTGAATCTGTATATTGCTTTTGGCAAAATGGCCATTTTAACTATATTAATCCTGCCGATCCTTGAGCATGGGAGGTTTTTCCATTTTTTGAGGCCTTCTGCCATTTCCTTCTTCAGAGTGTTGAAGTTCTTGTCATACAGATCTTTCACATGTTTGGTAAGAGTCACCCCAAGATACTTTATACTGTTTGTGACTATTGTGAAGGGGGTCATTTCCCTAATTTCTTTCTCAGCCTGCTTATCCTTTGAGTATAGGAAGGCTACTGATTTGCTTGAGTTGATTTTATAACCTGCCACTTTGCTGAAGTTGTTTATCATCTGTAGAAGTTCTCTAGTGGAGTTTTTTGGGTCAGTTAGGTAGACTATCATATCATCTGCAAATAATGATAGTTTGAATTCTTTCTTTCCAATTTGTATCCCTTTGGCCTCCTTATGTTGTCTAATTGCCCGAGCTAGTACCTCAAGTACAGTATTGAAAAGATAAGGAGAAAGGGGGCAGCCCTGTCTAGTCCCTGATTTTAGTGGGATTGCTTCAAGTTTCTCTCCATTTAGTTTGATGCTGGCTACCGGTTTGCTGTATATTGCTTTTACTGTGTTTAGGTATGGGCCTTGAATTCCTGTTCTTTCCAAGACTTTAAGCATGAAAGGATGTTGAATTTTTTCAAATGTTTTTTCAGCATCCAATGAAATGACCATGTGGTTTTTTTCTTTGAGTTTGTTTATGTAGTGGATTGCATTGATGGATTTCCGTATATTGAACCAACCCTGTGTCCCTGGGATAAAGCCTACTTGATCGTGGTGGATGATCGTTTTGATGTGCTCTTGGATTCAGTTGGCAAGAATTTTATTGAGTATTTTTGCATTGATGTTCATAAGGGAAATTGGTCTGAAGTTCTCTTTCTTTGTTGGACCTTTGTGTGGTTTTGGGATCAGCGTAATTGTGACTTCGTAGAAGGAATTGGGTAGTGTTCCTTCTGTTTCTATTTTGTGGAATAGTTTGAAGAGTATTGGTGTTAGGTCTTCTTTGAAGGTCTGATAGAATTCTGCACTGTAACCATCTGGTCCTGTGCTTTTTTTGATTGGAAGACTTTCTATGACCCCTTCTATTTCTTTAGGGGTTATGGGACTGTTTAGATAATCTATTTGGTCCGGATTTAAATTTGGTATTTGGTATCCGTCAAGGAAATTGTCCATTTCCTCCAGACTCTCCTGTTGTGTTGAGTATAGGCTTTTGTAGTAGGATCTGATGATTTTTTGGATTTCCTCAGTTTCTGCTGTTATATCCCCCTTTTCATTTCTAATTTTGTTAATTTGGATACTTTCTCTCTGCCCTTTGGTCAGTCTGGCTAAGGGTTTATCTATCTTGTTGATTTTCTCAAAGAGCCAGCTCCTGGATTCGTTGATTCTTTGTATGGTTCTCTTTGTTTCCACTTGATTGATTTCAGCCCTGAGTGTTATGATTTCCTGTCTTCTACTCCTCCTGGGGGAATTGGCTTCTTTTTGCTCCAGGGCTTTCAGGTGTGTCATTAAGCTGCTAGTGTATGCTCTCTCTATTTTCTTTTTGGAGGCACTTAGGGCTATGAGTTTTCCTCTTAGCACTGCTTTCATCGTGTCCCAAAGATTTGGGTATGTTGTGCCTTCATTTTCATTAAATTCTAAAAAGTCTCTGATTTCTTTCTTTATTTCTTCTTTGGCCAAGGTGTCATTGAGTAGAGTATTGTTCTGTAGGCTTTCTGTTGTTTTTGTTGCTATTGAAAACCGCTCTTACACCATAGTGATCTGATAGGAGGCATGGGATTATTTGATCTTCTTATATTTGTTGAGGTCTGTCTTGTGACCAATTATATGGTTGATTTTGGAGAAGGTACCATGAGGTGCTGAGAAAAAGGTATATTCTTTTGCTTTAGGGTGAAATGTTCTATCAATATCAGTCAAATCCAATTGGTCCAAAGCTTTAATTAGTTTTACTGTGTCCCTGTTTAGTTTCTGTTTCCCTGCTCAGTCCATTGAGGAGAGTGGAGTGTTGAAGTCCCCCACAATTATTGTGTTAGGTGCAATGTGTGCTTTGAGCTTTAGTAAAGTTTCTTGTACGAATGAGGGCGCCCTTGCATTTGGTGCATAGATGTTCAGAATTGAAAGTTCTTCTTGGTGGACTTTTCCTTTGACCAGCAAGAAATGTCCTTCTGTGTCTCTTTTGATGACTTTAGGTTGAAAGTCAATTTTATCTGATAGAATGGCTACTCCGGCTCGTTTCCCAAGACCATTGGCTTGTAAAATTGTCTTCCAGCCTTTTACTCTAAGGTAGTTTTTGTCTTTGACACTGAGGTGTGTCTCCTGTATGCAGCAAGATGTAGGGTCCTGTTTCCTTATCCAGTCTGTTAGTCTATGTCTTTTTGTTGGGGAATTGAGTCCATTGATGTTTAGAGATATTAAGGAATAGTGATTATTACTTCCTGTCATTTTTGATGTTAATTTTATATTTGAGTGGTTATCTTCTTTTGGGTTTGATGAAGGAAGTTAACTGTAGTTTCCCTCCTTGTATTGGAGTTTTCCTCCTATTATTCTTTGCTGAACTGGGTTCGTGGAAAGATATTGTGTAAATTTGGTTTTGTCATGGAGTATCTTGGTTTCTCCATCTATGGTGAATGAGAATTTTTCTGGGTATAGTAGTCTTGGCTGACATTTGTGTTCTCTTAGAGTCTGCATGAGATCTGCCCAGGATCTTCTAGCTTTCATGATCTCTGGTGAGAAGTCTGATGTGATTCTGATAGGTCTTCCTTTATATGTTACTTGGCCTTTTTCTCTTACTGCCTTTAATATTCTTTCTTTGTTTAGTGCATTTGGGGGTTTGATTATTATGTGATGGGAGGTATTTCTGCTCAGGTCCAGTCTGTTTGGAGTTCTGTAGGCTTCTTGTATATTCATGGGCATCTCTCTTTTAAGTTGGGAAAGTTTTCTTCCATAATATTGTTGAAGATATTTGCTGGCCCTTTCAGTTGTAAATCTCCACTCTCATCTATACCTATGATCCTTAGGTTTGGTCTTCTCATTGTATCCTGGATTTCCTAGATGTTCTGGGATACAAGCTTTTTGCATTTTGCATTTTCTTTGACTGTTGAGTCAATGGTTTCTATGGTATCTTCAGCATCTGAGATTTTCTTCCATCTCTTGTATTCTGTTGTTGATATTTGCCTCTATGGCCCCTAATTTCTTCTTAAGGTTTTCTATCTCCAAAGTTGTCTCCTTTTGTGATTTCGTAGTTGTTTCTACTTCTGTTTTTAGATCCAGGATGGTTTTGCTCAGTTCCATCATTTGTTTGTTTCTGTTTTCCTTTAATTCTTTAAGAGATTTTTGTGTTTCCTCTTTCATGACTTCTGCCTGTTGACTCAAGTTCTCCTGGATTTCTTTAAGATTTTTTTGCATTTCTTTTTTATTGGCTTCTATTTCTTGAGCCTTATTCTCCTGCATTTCTTTAAGTGATTGTTGTGTTTCCATTATACAGGTTTCTAGCTTATTCATGTTCCCCTGTATTTCTGTAAGAGAGTCATTTATGTCCTTTTTGTGTTCTTCTAGCAGCATCATGACCAGTGATTTTAAATCCAAATCTTGTTTTTCTGGTGTGTTGGCATAACCAGGACTTGCTGATGTTGGAGAGTTTGGTTCAGATGCTGCCATATTGCCTAGATTTCTGTTAGTAGTGTTCCTGCATTTGCCCTTTGACATCTTGTTCTCTGGAGTTAGTTGGTCTTGTCTCTGGCTGGTGTTTGAGCCACCTGAGAGGCTCTAGGGCTATTTCCGCAATACTGGATGGCTGGGTTTCCCCTGTTGCAGATTGCTGATGTGCTGTTCTCCTCTTGGGTGCCCTTGCAGCCCTAGTGTGCTTTGCCCGAGATTGTGTCTGTAAACCAGGTGGTGCCTGTTTGCTCCTTCAGGGAGTGCTGATGGTCTATGTTGCTGAGGGACCTTTTCCGTGTGTTGATCACTCTGCTGGGCAGCCGAACTCTCAACCGGGTTGGTGCACACAAGGCTAGCCTAGCTGCTCAGACCCTGAGTCTAGGGAAAAGCTTGGCAGGCCAAGGTCCGATCAAAGTTCCCCTCAGGCTATGAGTGTCAGTTGGGTCGGGTCGGCACACAGATGGCCCACTGAGCAGCCTAGGTCTTGGGGGCAGTCCAGGGCCTGTTGGGCCCTAGACCCCACTATGTTAGCCTCGGGCTATGACTCTTAGCTGACTTTGCCTGCTAGAGCTCTCTGGCATCCCGTAGGCAAAATGGCAGTGCGTGCCCCGGGCCAGGCAAACAACCTCCTGGCCAGGTTTGCACACCGATGCCGCCCCCCTGCCCCCGAACAGCCCAGGGCCTGGGTGCAGGCCAATGCCTGTTGGGCTTAGACCCCCGCAATATTGGCCTCGGGTTTTGTTTGCGTGCCTCAGTCTGTCTGATCTCTCTGGCATCAGAGAACCAAGATGGAGGCGAGTCTCTCGTAACTGACTGGCAGGAGGCAGAGTTCTGATGTGGCTTCTGTGCGGTGCTGTAAATCTGCCCTCCGCTTGCAGCCTGGCTGGTCAGCAAAGGTCAGTGGTTGTGGGCGCAGGACCTGCCTGGACCCTGTCACCTTGGTTCCACTGCTGATGGCCCTTCCTCTGGACGAGCTGCTGCTGCTGTTGCGGCTGCCTCCGCCGCCCTGTAAGATCTTGGATTTCTTTAAGTATTCAGAAAACTTAAATTTCTTTTAAAAGCAACCCAATTAATTACTTAATTTTGTATGCACATGTGTGTTGATATGCCATAGCACACAGGAGAAGATCAGAAGACAGGTCTCAAAAAGACTAGGCTCTCCCCTGCCGCACTGTGGAATCTAGAAATTGAACTCACATCCTCAAGCCTTTGTGTAATGGCTCTCCGCACTGAGCAATCTCACTGGTCCACGCTGAGAGGTTTTTCAATGATTAAATTACATAAGAAGACGCTAGCCATCACTGTTTCTTCTCTTTCTGCAACATTTTTATACGTGAAAAACAAACAAATGATATACACAGCACAGAAGCTCAATAGCTCATGGTAGATAAACCAGTTAAACTGTTACTAAAATTGGAACTATTGAAAAGAACTAATATTAAAACATAGTGAGAAGAGAAGAAAATGTCGGGTTTCCTATGATTAACTAGAGATCAAGAAAACTGTAATTTTAGGAACTAGAAAGAAAGATGGATGCATGTCCTGTTCTGCCTTGTCAGACAATGTTGCAGATGCTTAGAACACTCCCCACATGAACACACACACACACACACACACACACACACGTACACATATATGCATGCATAGAAAAATGATTCCTCCATTAAATGTCATTTTCTGTCACATGTAGAGACCAAGGAACTAGATTTTTACAAATCTTGCTTAGTATAACTTCTATTTGAAAGCCTGTGAGTGACAGGTTACAGGGGCCTGGAGTAAGAAACTGCAGTGCTCCCATGGGAATCTCTAAATTCCCACACCCTCTGAGTTTTGAAGGTTACCATAGCAACAGCTGTCCACATCATCACTCCAATGCAGATACGCTGCAGCTGTAAGCTCCGCCAGGGATCCAATCACACCCTGTCTGGGTGAAAATTAACTCACAGACTCATTCCAAGTTTTCTGAGAATCACTGAGGCCTTGAGCTCATCCCAGGAGAAATCATTAAAGCCACACTGACTCGGGTAGCATATGGAACAGCAGTATGTCATTAGCTATTTTACAGTTCTAGAGTAACAGTCATTTCTGAGAGCAGCTGACCAAAGCTCTCAGTGCAGCCCTTCTGTGTGGCCCGCAGGAAAATGCACTCAGCATCGGTGTCCAAGACTGAGTCGACTTAGCTAAAAAGACTGGCAAAGCTCCACGGAGCAAAAGCACCAACCACACCTTTTTCAAGGAGGCTAGGGCCTTAGCTGTGTGCTGTGCTTTAGGCTAAGGAGCACAGGCTCTGACTCCAGAACCTAGATAAATATCCCTGGGTTGTCTTGTCCTGACACTGAATGCAACCGGGAAATGCACACTATAGAAATACCCAAGTGAACAGGAAAAGCCCACAGAAGTTTTCACACCCTTCCTGAGCACTCTCTCTCTCTCTCTCTCTCTCTCTCTCTCTCTCTCTCTCTCTCTCTCTCACACACACACACACACACACACACACACACACACACACGCACATGACCTCTCGTTGTTAGATAAATATATAGATAGATTATATAGATTTCTCAGGTATGTCTTATAAAGATCCTCTAAGGATCAGAACTATATCTAAAGACATACTAATTACAACCAACTGTTCCTCCCAGCATATATGCTCAGTTGGACACCTAAAAAATATCATATTTAATAGGCACCACCATGCCCATCATAGACACATATTAATATTTGAGAGTGTCTCAGCCAACACAGATATTCAATGTATCAAGCAAGATCTGCATCATCAGAAAAATGCCCTCTACATAAGCTCTGACTTATGTATTCATGGATTCACCGGGAAAGCACAGGCATAGGCACATCTCTGTCCTGTCGTGGCTCAGAAGCTGCATCTCTTCACCTCCTTGCAACATTACTTTGACTCTTCCTTCCTTCCCCGTGGTATGCCAGCATGAGCTGGCCCTCTCAGCTGTGGTGCAGAGGAAGTGTGCAAGCTTCTCTCAGTGTCTGTAGGTGATGTCATGTCATCCAGAGAGTGAGTATTGTGTCTGCGGGACTGAGACTGCAACAAGACAGAGTTCTACAAAATGGTGCAATCGTCAAGACATTTAAAGTCAAGGACGGGGACCAGATAACCCAAAGAATAGCAAGAACTAAACTCAAAAGAAGAGGGGAGACAAGACAAGAAAGGGAGGAGATGGGGTGTGGGGGCCAATTCTAAAGCTTTAATTATGAAGGTCCTCCTAGAGGAAGTGATGGTTCGGTGAGAAACTCTGGTGGCCATAAGAGTAGAGAACCATCCTGGATCTAAAAGCAAAAGTGTGAAGATCCAGGTGAACCTACTTTGCCCTCTGATGATGCGGTAAACAACATGACCAAAAGCAACTTAGGGCAAGAAGGAGCTATTTCAGCCTGCACATTACCATTCATTACCAAGGAAAGCCAAGGGCAGGATTCAAAGCAGCTTTCCTCTCCCTGAACAAAAGGTGCTCACCCTTCTACTTTTGTCTGGTCTCCTCAGTGGTCAGGAAGTGTTGTCGATGCCCTGGTCTGCTTTGCTCCTTCTGATATAGCATGACTGACTGAGCATAGGCAGGATTTAAAGACTGCTTTGTCCCCCTGGGACTGGCAGTAGCCAGCTTCTTTGTCAGGTGTTTTTAGGCCATCAGTATCTATCAGTACTTTTCTTAGTGTCTGGTTTGGAAGGTGCACATGGTTGCACTTGGGGACACTGAGTAGGGGAGAGGTGATGGGGCACTCACTTCCTGGCTCAATGACACTAAGGTAATCTCAAGTCTTCAGGTTGATTGCTGACTTGAACAATGCTCCTAGTTTTTCTGAGTTGAAGTCAGAAATCCAGGCATCTGTGTGGTCTATGTGGAGTCTTTCATCAATAACCTCTTCCTAACCTCATTTATGCTACAACTTCCAACTTAGAGATTCCTCCAACTGCTGAACCCTCTGGGATTCTCTGGAGTGCACAGCATTCCTGGTCCCTTTCTTGCTTTTCAGAATGATAAGTTGCAAAATGTCAAATATGATGTTGTAAGTTCTTGCCTATGTTTGTTTTCAAAAATATTACTTATTACCTTTCCTCAAAGTAAAAGTCAACAAAAAATGAAAACACAGTCCATTTGTTTACCACTATGAACAATTCTTGGGAGCACATTTCTATGTGATTTTCATTTTAAGATTGTATAAATATGTGTTTAGCATATATGCATTTATATTTTAGTACGTATACAAATATGTATGAATATATGTTTGTATGCACACATAGATATATCATAACTGCTGAAATTGTTTATCTACCCCTACCCCCAACCCTAACCTTATCCCTAACCCTAATTCCTACACACACATCTTTTATAATTTTTTTTTAAGGTAAAAATCCTACTATGTATTCCAGGAAAATCTTGATTTCAATATACAACTATAGTGACTTTCAATTTTTGACAAGTCTTGTCTTCAGTCCCCCAACTACTAGGGATACAAGAATGTGCCACCCTGCCTGACCATAATTGTCTATAATTGTTTTTTTTAGAAAATTATTTATTTTGTTCTGTATGATGTGCAGGAGTGTTTTGTTTGCATGTGTGTGGTATGTGTGAGAACCAAATGCTGTATGATGTTTGTGGAGGTCAGAAGAAGATGAGGGTTGTGATTCAGTTAGTGTGTGTGTGTGTGTGTGTGTGTGTGTGTGTGTGTGTGTGTGTAGGGACAAAGTCTGAGTCCTCTGCAAGAGTAGTAAGTGCCCTAAACCATGGAGTCGTTTTTCCACTCCCTGTAATTGCTGGCTTGTGCACTATCATTATAATTGAATTTCAGAAGATAGCCAAGAAGAATGCACATAGTTCAATGATTTTAAGAAAAATCTCCTCATCCCCACACACTCTTGCAGCCCATTTTATGTATGGATGTACACACACATAGATATATCATAACTGCTGAAATTTTTTCTCTACTCCTAACCCTAACCCTAATCTGAATCCCTACACACACATCTTCCCTCCTCTGTGCTGCCTGACCTTCCCTCAGAGCTGCAGTGCTGACTCAGCTCCTTCAAGCACCCTTTGCTTGGCGAGCTTTGCCTTGACCTCCAGATTTATAATAGCAGTGGCCATGCTCACGTGTGCCTTCTTCCTCCCCAACACTTGTTTTATCATTCTCTGTGACACTTATGAATATCTAGCATTCAGTGTATTCAATTTTTATGTCTTTGTATCTTTGTTTGAAACACTTGTCAGTGAGGACACTTCATTTTGTTTCCTGCTAGAAAAAATATTCACACATAGAAAGTATATAGTAAGCCTGATATAGCTGTCTCCTGAGAAGCCCTGACAAATATAGAGGTGGATGTTCTCAGCCAACCACTGGACTGAGCACAGGGCCGCCAGTGGAGGAGTTAGAGAAAGGACTGAAGGAGTTGAAGGAGCTGTCAGCCCCCAGGAGGAACAACAATATGAACCAACCAGTATCTCCAGAGCTCCCAGGGACTAAACACCAACCAAAGAGTACACATGGAGGGACCCATGACTCTAGTAGAGGATGGCCTTGTTGGACATCAAAGGGAGAAGAGTCCCCTTGGTCCTGAGACGGCTCGATGCCCCACTGTAGGGGAATTCCAGGACAGGGAAGTGGGAGGGGGTGGGTTGATGAGCAGGTAGAGGGGGGATGGGATGGGGGTTTTTGGAGGGGAAACCAGGAAAGGAAATAACATTTGAAATGTAAATAAAGAAAATATCTAATTAAAAAAAGAATTCAGACAAGCAGGAAAAAAAGAAAGTGTACAATAAATATCAGTTTTATAAACAAATGAATATGAAGGTAAGCAGTCTTCTCTTACCAAGATTTAAGTTAGGAGAATATGTTAAACACCATGGAATACCCTGGCCAGGTTCTCCCTAAAGACCTAATCTAAATGAGAAGTCTATTCAAAAATGAAACGGTGAATCCCTGATGGTGAGTTGAAATCAACATTTGGTCTTCTACGAAAAACTAATTCTAGCACATTTTTCAGAGTGAAAATATCTCCAAGTCAACGACCTAGCTTTGCATCCAGAGTATCAGGGCACAAAGAACAGGAGAGAGCCCTGTGAGGGTGGTCAGAGTCCTTTTAAGCAAGCATGAGATGAAATAGCAGGATGAGCGAACATCTGTGTCATCAAGAGTGAAGCCGTAACCAACTGATTGGGAAAAGATCTTCACCAACCCTACATCAGATAGAGGGCTAATATCCAATATATATAAAGAACTCAAGAAGTTAGACCCCAGAAAACCAAACAACCCTATTAAAAAATGGGGTACAGAGTTAAACAAAGAATTCTCACCTGAAGAACTTCAGATGGTGGAGAAACATCTTAAAAAATGCTCAACTTCACTAGTCATCAGGGAAATGCAAATCAAAACAACCCTGAGATTTCACCTCACACCAGTCAGAATGGCTAAGATTAAAAACTCAGGAGACAGCAGATGCTGGTGAGGATGTGGAGAAAGAGGAACACTCCTCCACTGCTGGTGGGGTTGCAAATTAGTACAACCACTTTGGAAATCAGTCTGGTGGTTCCTCAGAAAACTGGGCATGTCACTTCTGAAAGATCCTGCTATACCACTCCTGGGCATATACCCAGAGGATTCCCCAGCATGTAATAAGGATATATGTTCCACTATGTTCATAGCAGCCCTATTTATAATTGCCAGAAGCTGGAAAGAACCCAGGTATCCCTCAACAGAAGAATGGATGCAAAAAATATGGTATATCTACACAATGGAGTACTATTCAGCCATTAGAAACAATGAATTCATGAAATTCTTAGGCAAATGGATGGAGCTGGAGAACATCATACTAAGTGAGGTAACCCAGTCTCAAAAGATCAATCATGGTATGCACTCACTAATAAGTGGATATTAGCTTGGAAAACTGGAATATGCAAAACATAATCCACACTTCAAATGAGGTACAAGAAGAACGGAGGAGTGGCCCCTAGTTCTGGAAAGACTCAATGTAGCAGTATAAGACAAAACCAGAACAGGGAAGTGGGAAGGGATGGGTAGGAGAACAGAGGGAGGGAAGGGGGCTTATGTGACTTTCGGGGAGTGGGGAACCAGAAAAGGTGAAATCATTTGAAATGTAAATAAAAAATATATCGAATAAAATTTAAAAGTAAATAAAAAAGTGAAAAAAATAAAAGAAAAATATATAATTTAAAAAAAAAAGAGTGAAGTCGTGAATCTGATGTTTACCCATGGGACCAAGTAGGGCCTTGCTTCATAGTAGAAACACAAGGAGTGCTGGAGGGGCTAGCTGGCCAGTTTCCTCTCTCTGCCTGACCTGTGAGTGATGGAAACCGTCTTCATGGACACCAGTGTGTCCTCCTGATCTTAGATCAAACATGACAGAACTGAGGGATGGAAATAAGGCAGTGGAATGGAAGGTCAGTTGACTTAAAGGAAGCATCCTTGTACCTGAGCATTTCGGAGATTCATTTAGAAAATGAACAAGACTTGGCCAATTATTTCTGTGAAGCTGGAAAAACAGGCCACACTAGCTAGAATGTCACAGGATGATGAAAAGCATTTGGCTCTGAGACGTACTCTGATAATTAATTCCCAAGCATCTAACACACAGAAATGCTCCAAACATGGCTGCAGTATTAGACCAGTAGTTAAAGAAATAAAATTGTACTTAAATGCCCACATTGTTTACAAACTAGGTCAGTGCAGGTTTCTCAGTTACTCCTCGCAGGCAAATGTCAAAGTTGGACACTGTTCATAAGGCGCCAATGTTACGTCACTCGTGTTCTATAGGCAGAGGAGAGGGGTTACATCACTTCTAGGGAACTCACATTTGTCATTTAATTGCCTTTCCTAAGAAAATAAAGTAGGCCTTCCCTCAAGTGACTGTTAACTATTACCCCCACTCTGAATTCAGTCCCTCTCCTGCAATAACTACCTCAAAGGCATTTTATGCAGTTCAGAGAGAGAGGGTTTGCCAGTGAGGTGTGAGTGAAGTTTTGTTATGATGGCTTTTCTTTGGCCCCAGGGCAAGTATCATTTGCTTGGATATCTCCATGGATTAAAGTAGCCCTGACATCTAGACTCCCTCCCATCTCTAAATTAGGAATAACTCACCCAGGTAGTCAATTCCTCACGTTATAGAAGAGTCTGATATAATGTTCCCTGTGGTGACACAGAAACATGGGTACTTTGAGAGCTCAGGATTCCTTACAGGCATTGCTAAATCTGAACTGACTGTGGGGCAAGAGGCCATGGACACCACAACCAGTGTCCTGTCTCTACAGGCACCACGTCTCCACCAGCGTGTACCCTGTCTCCACAGACACCATGTCTCCAATGCCTTACTCAGATGCAGGCTAAATGAAATGGGCTCTTTGTGAGGTTCCCTGAGATTAATATTAAGGTTGTTACAAATAATTAGAACACCTATAATTCAATCATAGGTGCTTTTGAGTTGGGGTTGAATCCTGTCATAGCTGCTGTATTTGTTTCTATCTGTTCTCCAGAGACATAAAAGAAAAGCAGCCTCTCGGCAGGTAGCCCTGGGTGAACTACACCTTGCCGTACTGTCCAGGCACACTTCAGATTCATGGCCGTCCTCCTGATTCACCCTCTGCTGCTGTGCTGGATTTGCAGGTGAACCCCATAACCTTCTAGAGACATCATGAAAGTTTTTCTGTTTTTGTCTTCAGGTATTACAGATTTAGCAAGTGAATACAAGACATTAGTTATATATGAATTTTCAATAAAGAAGCAATTATAAAATTCATTAGCACTTTTGATGAGTCAATTGTTGAATTTAATTTTAACACCCTTCAAATAATTCTTCATATTTATATTGAGGGGGATGACTCATTTTAAGGCAATAAGAAATTGGAAAGTTTTCCTTCCATCCTTTCTTCCTTCCTACTTTCTCCTTCCGTCCGGCCCTCCCTCCTTCTGTCCCACCCTTCCTCTCTTCCTTCCTTCCTCCCTTTGCATGCATTTATTTATTTGTAGGGGATGCAGGAATGTCATGGTGTTTGTGCCACGTGGAAGTTCTTGCAGGAGTGCTTTCTCCTTCTGCACTGGGTTCCAGGGTCACTTCATCAGTGGTAAAGGGACTTTACCACTAAGCCAACTCATTGGCTGGGGAGGTTTTGCTGGCTTGTTTGTTTTCTCTTACCATACCCTTCAAGTAGAAGGAAGCGAATGCTTCATGTGAGGATCATATCTGAAATTCACTTCAGGATAAATGTTCTGCCCTGTGGTTTCTCAGATGATATGGACCAGCAAATGGTGTCAAGATTTCACATTTTGTGAAAAGAGAGAGGTCTGAGGTAGAAGTTGAATAAGACATAAATGAAACTGTAAGAGAGCTTTATTGGGTGCTTAGGATCCTACAGTGTTGAGGAGAAAAGTAGAAAATTAGATGCCAAATGTAATTGCTGAATTTCAAGTGTAAAAGAATTTAAGTCCAGCTTAATAGAAAATGGATGAGATCAGGAGAAAGTGCTGATTTTGAGGGATAAAGATGTTAAGCCTTAGAGAACTTTAAATTTTCTATTTATTCTATTAGGCTAACATCACTTCTCTATGACAATTTACAAGGAATTAAAGTAACTCTCCAGTAGAAGTAGAGAACACATATACTCATGTGTGTGTGTACAACCCAAAGGAAAGGAGGGAGAGAACAGGATGGGGTGAGTGTGCGTGCTTTAGTCTTTAAGTCTAAAATAAAGTATGGTCTTCCCAGAGCAAACGGTCTTCCTCCCAAGAAAATAAAAGTAATTACTGCTCCTGCCTAACTTGATAATCTATCTAATCAGTGTGTATTAAGGTCTCATTTTGGTCCTGATGTTCCAAAAAATGGGAATACATGCTGCATGTAGAATGTACATGCAAAAGAAAGGAGAGGGAGACATGCAGAATGGCAGACAAGAGATATGAATAAATATATAAGAATAATATGATATTTTATGGGAGATTCACTCTGGAGAAAATGAAGCAGGCCATACAGTAGAGAATGGTTTGGTTTCTGGTGGTCTGTTGATGGGTCGCTCAGAGAATTGCCTTCTCCAGGGGCAACACGTGAGGAAGAACTTGGGTGGAAGCACTGAGGAAATGCAGTCTCCTGAGACAGATGCCTGGAAGAAGGAACCGGACTCACACATTCCTGAGCCAAGGGTGGAGAGAATGTCTGTTCCCAGCTCTCTCGTCCTTCCCATAGTTTCAGTCTGGGCAGAGATTACTCCTCCCACCAACTTCAGACTTGGGCATGTATCTTTCATTTGCCTTACTTGTCTTGAATTAGACGTAGTAAAATCATGTCCACCCAGCACTCTTGATTACTCTCGTGTGTTTTGCCATCTGCCACCAGGAAGCATGCCCTGAGAGCTGCAACCCACAGAACCAAAGGCACAAGGACCACATAGGAATCTGAGCTACAGTCTGAAGCAGGGATGCCTCAAGCACCTGACAGAGCCTCACAAGAGTGAAGCCTTGGTTTCTGGTCATGGCTTCAGCAACAACATCATTCATTGTTATTACAGAAACTAGTTTTTGTGTTTGTGGAATAAGGGAAGGCCACCATATTAGAGCAGAATGTGCAATAGTTAGAATGCTGAGACTAAAGACTGGAAGGATGGAAGGCCCCTCAGGCCACTTAACATTCAAATTTGAAGCATCCCCTAAGTATGATGGGAAATATTTTAAGGTTTACATTTTTAAAATATCCTTCTAGCTGTTGTCCTAGGAGTAGAACACAAGGAGCAATGAGGGCAAAGCAGGCATTAGATGTTTCAAGTTGTCTAGTGAGAGACGTTACTGACGAGACACGGTCCAATGTATATGGTGTAAGAAGTGATTTTATATGACAAATATTCAATAACTGAGTTACCAGGACTTGAGACCTTGTTGGCAATTTAGAGATGGAATTTTAGGTTAAGAAGGATCAAGATATCAGTAGAATAATTCCCTAAATGTTTTGCTCCTGGATATGGGCTCTGCAGCAGGCAAGAGTAACATAATATATCCTTCCATGTGCTAAAGTGTTAAAAAGATGTGTGATTTTTTTTTAATGTCCATTATTTTAGGAGAGAGCTTGAAACTACATTAAATGCTGAAGCTCTCAAGGGCCATGTTGGATAAGAAATAACAAACTGGGTGTATTCAAACTCAAGACTCTCAGAGCTTATACATCTAAGGCAGGATGATGGTGGTTTTGATCTGGCTGAGTGGGACCATGCCAGGAGGAATGGAAGGAAGGAAGAAAGGGAGAAGAGGAGTGGTGAGTGGGTGGAGGGGAAGGGAGGAAAGGAGAGAGGAGAGAAAGGAAAGGCGAGGAGAAGAAAAGAGAGGAGAGAGGAGAAGAGAGGAGGGGAGGGGAAGGGGAACAAGGGAGAGAAATATTTGTATGTACATATATATATACATATACACACATATATATATTTGAATACCTACATTGTATATCTGTTAAGCGCGTACACATGCGCGCACCACACACACACACACACACAGACACACACACACCATGCATATACACACTCACACTTTTAACCCTGACTTGTAACTTCCTTTAAAAAGTACTAGAGTTCCAATTGTCTTCCAAGCCCTCTGATTTGAAACAAAGGACACTTTTAAAAAGAGTGGACAAGTGGCTAAAATACTACATGAAGTTTATCAATGCATTCATATGAACAGAAGCTGATGCCAGTCTTTAAGATTTTAGGTGTGGGTACCTAGAAAAATAGAACTTCAAAGGGAAGAGAGGCTAAATTTGGGAGGGGAAATAATACCAGGTTTTAGATGTGTGATGCACACAGTAAAGTCAGAGTAACAAGACAACGAGAGAAAGCACTGGAATAATAACAGTGTTTACCAGCCTGCACTCTGTGGGCCTTCCAGATGCTGGACAGTACCTATGCAGTCCTGCCTTAGTCAGGTCACACTGAACAAACAAACACTTAACAACTGGACACCACGGTGTCTTAGAGAGACAAAATGTGTGCTTCAGAAGCATCGGTGTCAGGCTAAGGGAAACAGTCTGACACCAGAGCAGAGCTGGAGGAGCTGAAGGGAGGGGAAGACACGTGCTGAGCTTCACAGCTCCCATGTCTTCGCAGATCTCCCTGAGCCAGTCACAGTGGTTTTCCTCAGAACTCCGAAGGACACGTATCTGCTGTGGTCGGTCTTCCCTTTTCATCCACGTTCTAATTTTCTAGAAAAATAAAAGCATTTTATTATCATGTTCCCTCAGGGGCTAGTGGAGCATCAACCTTTTATGCAATGGTTCACTCAACCTTGTATAAAACAGACATTTGTATTGGCTGGCCAGGCCTGGTGTTGGAAGATGAGCAGAACTAATGGACAGCCTAGGGTCTTAGCCTATGAAGAAGCACGCCAGCATAGCAGAGAAGCCAGTGGCACAAGCTTGGCATCAGAGTACAGCATGGAGCTACTGTGGGATGCATCATATACTGTCAGTATGTGACCTTCAATAGGTGTTGGAAAACCCAGAACTGCTTGTGTTCTCTGTAGTCTAACACAAGGAGGGTGTGTTAATTTCTGAGGATTTCTACCATAAACTTCAAGCCACCAGGCAGCATTTTACAACAAAAATAAATTCTCTAATACCTTAAGCGAACAAATATCAAAATTGAAGTGTCCAAAGGCCCTAAGAGAAGAATGATTTTTGGTCTCATCTCTCTTGTAGCTCTGGTATTCTCTGCTAGTGGCAGCTAATGACAGGTTCAGCTTCTATCTTCATGTGGTCTTGCTCTCTGTCTACCTGCTCCTAGGTCAGTGGTCCTCAATCTTCCTAAGGCTGTGACCCTTTAATACAGTTCCTCATGTTGCGGTGACCCCAAACCACAACATCATTTTCATTGCTATGTCATAACTGTAATTTTTCTACTACTATGAATTATGATGTAATTTTTTTGGAGATTTAAGAAAGGGGTCATGACCCACAGGTTGAGAGCCACTGTTCTACAAGGACTTCATCATTGCATTAGGTCTGTCCTGAATTCAACAATCTTTAACTAACTGTATTTGAAATGATCATGCTCCCAAGTAAAGTCATAGAATAGGGTCTGAGATTCACATCCTGAGAGGGAACAAGACATGTGTTTACTCAGGATGGTGTAAATCAACCTTGCCTAACCGGGCCAATGGAAACGTTGGAGCTCTGAGGACGGGATACTCACAGGAAGCAATCCCCCCCAATCCTTCCGTTGCCTCTCCCTCTTTTCCTCATGCATTCTGGTCTGTCTAGGTCACCAGCATTCTCTCCTGCCATAGACTGACCTGTCAATAAAACTAATGACAGGGCCCTGACAGCATCAGCTCAAGTATCCTTCCATCTTCCCAGTCAGAGAAGAAGAAATCATGGCAGCCAACTTTGGCCCAGGAAATCTTAGAACTAACTGTGGTCCCCCAAAAGAGAGCCATGCTAAAAAGAAGTCTTGGAAAAGTAATTTTGTAAATGTTCTCTTCAGAGACTCCATAAAGGAATGGAAAGGGCTAAAGTTGTTACCAAGGTAAAGGGTCAAAAAGAAATGTTTTGACTTAAAATACTTCATACCTATTTATAAAAGGAATTGTTGTTCTTTTGATAAAGTAACAATTTAAGACATCTTAAAGCATTAAGACCAGAATCAAAGGGACCAATTAATTTGACTGATGGGGAAATGCAAGCTAGGCATCCACCTTGATGTCTAGGATAAAATATAACCTAACTTTTTTTAAACTAAATGCACCCATGGTCTCTCTATTCTGAACTCCTTACATAGGGTTTGAATAGTAAGGGCTGGGTGACTTTTTCTCTGGAGAACAGATATTGAATATTTTAGGCTTTGTAGTTCAAGGTGAAAATTTAAAGGTATTATGCTGCATTACAATTATCATTTAAAGTATAATAATTTAAAGGAGAATGGAAAACCCCTTTCTTAGCTCAAAGAGTGAACCAAATACAGCTGACAGACTGTATTTGCTTTAGAAACCCCAGCTTTCCAACTGCTGGGTCCTTCAAAGTCGTCTCCTTAGCTGACTTGGGTTTTTCTTAAATTCATAAACAAATAGTCTTTAAATTGGTTACAGCCATAGCAGTTATCAAATTTTGCTTTTCCCCTTCTCCTCTAAGGAGATGGAGACCAAGGAACAAGAAACAGCTGACCTGCAGCTCCTCATCTCTAGGCTATATCAAAACTCAAATAGAAACACAGGTCCCGACTCCCAAGCCCAGATCTGCACCTCTCTTCCATGACAGCTCTTCCAGATCCTTTCTTCCCAACTGAAACCCAAGAACCTCTCCTTGGCCATGTAGTGAGTCTCTCTCTCTAAAACTTAAAGAGAATGATGTGACAAACTTGAACAAAAACTATGACAGTGGTGGCCAGAAGGGACTTGGTCTGTGTAAG
This sequence comes from Apodemus sylvaticus, assembly GCF_947179515.1. NCBI lineage: Eukaryota > Metazoa > Chordata > Mammalia > Rodentia > Muridae > Apodemus > Apodemus sylvaticus. The sequence goes on along the minus strand of NC_067482.1, from coordinate 17,951,668 downwards.
AAGTAAATATTCACATCTTCAAGGTATCTGCTGTACAACTCTGTCAACATCCCAACACCTGCATAAACGGCAATCATACCCTTAATGCTGACAACAACAAATGAACAACATGTTTTGTGTAACCACACAATACTGCAGCTGCATTTTAAAGCATTCATACATCTAAAAAATCCAAAAGGAGAAAGTATATATTTATATGTATACATATTGGAAGGTTTGCTTTTAAGAGGGGACAGCATCTGAGCACGTACCAAGGCACATCACATGACCTAATTCATTTGTCATTATTGAGGCTAGAGTTTAAAGCTTATAATTTATGGCTGCTGCATGCCTCTATAAATTAAAATAGGGAGGGTGCTCAATCTAGCTCCCAGGAATGGTGTTCCACCCATGAAGGCAAACACTCAGAGATGGACAGCAGCCAGCGTGGCATGTAAAAGCTTTTGTGTGATAACTTCTTGTGTTTCTTGGCATAAAAACAGATTGATTCCATGGCTGACACCTCCACCGCCCTCTCCAGAGGGTGATTCACTCTCCTCTGTTATGAATTTTGACAGTGCTTCATCAAGACCCTGCACCTGGTACCAGATGCTCACAGTGAGACCATTACAGAAACAGGAATCCTTGCTGAAGTGCTGCTGGCTGCCCTGCTAACAACAAAAAAATAAGGGGGAAAAACCATCCAATTCAACCACCAAATATAAATAGTTCATTTTTAATACATCTAAGCAAAAGAAGCAACATTGTTCTATTGACAGTAAGTAAGCATCCAAACGGCCACCACACAGTTCCAGCCTTATATGTCAGTCAGTTCAAAATACTGTCTCTTCTTCCTACAGCCCCAGTTTCTGAAACTACATGCTTTGGAGAGCTTTCTAATCTCTTGCAGGGGTCTTCTGTCAGAAAACCTTCAGAGTTGCCTCTATTAGGTCACAATTTTGCTGAAGCTCCTTTTGTACGGTACAACTCCCCCCTAGCTGGGGACCACACTCAGGAATTCTCAACTTTGCCCCAACAAGACACCAGCCAGGGCTTCACCACATTCAGCATTGATGAAAATGGCGCACGTTCATCCTGGAAAGTGTGGCTCCAAAACACCATGGGGCCTTTGGAACCATGTTCCAGACTGTGGAAAGGGTTGGTAGAGGTCGCTTAGAGGATCATTAGCCAATGCCATTGTTTCTCAGCTCTAACTGCACATCAGGAATCCCCTGTAAGATAGGGAATGGGGGTGGGGAGGGGGGATTTACTACCCATGTCCAACACTAGGCAAGTGACGCTTCCTCTCAAGGGAATGCAAGAATTCTTCTCTGTTTTAAGAGTTCCATGTGTGATTCTACAAGGAGTGAGACACATGACCTCAGCTTCCTCCAGTGGAACTCTATTACGTACTGTTGTATAGTAACTTCTAAAGAAGCCCTAAGGATAGATGTCTCAGAATTCAGAATTGTTTTTGTTTGTGTATTAAAACATGGAACACCCTCGAGGAGCCTGGGGCAGCACCCCATAATCAAATGCATTAACATTCTGCGGCCAAACAAATATGCATGCCACATAGGGTAAACAATGCCTATAAATAACCTTATCTTAGCTGAGGTCAGGTTTTGCTTGAAAATGAATTAAGAAACCTTTATTTTCCATTTCAGCACTTCAAGGTGTATGTGAGCATTTCTACATCTGGGCTAGAGAGATAGCTTCTTACCCCCCAGATCCACACACTTAGCACGAATCCTCCACAGACACACTTAAGAGTCTAACCAAGGAACAGAACAAGCAGCATGTCCATAGTTAACCACAGCCCAACCAGTTCTCAAAGAAGTTCTACAAATACTAATAAACCGAGGTACAGCAGTATCCCAGATAATCACATTGACAGAGACAGTAACCACAGGCCTATTTAATAGAGTCATAATTTAAAAAGTAATTGTGACAAAAGAAAATACCACGGGAATTGACTTGCTAATCAATTCATGTTCCAGCACTGACTGACTGAAAATGGTTTTTGAACCAGTCTTGGTTTTGAACCAATGGGAAAAGAGAAGGAAGAGGAAGGCTTTGAGAAATGTCCAGCGATAGCAAAGCATCTCTGAGACAGAGAAGTTAGAACTGCTTGGACAAAGCTCCACGTGCTCTTCTCATCGTGTTACTTCATCACGTGAGCCACAGGACTCACAGCTTGAGGACCCTTCTCTGCATCTTCTCCTGCATCAGCCCCTTGCTCCAGCTCCCATCCCAATACCAGCTAAACACAGAGCCAGCTGCATCGAAATCTCCTGCTGCCGCTAGGGCAACCAATCACTGACCATTGTGTTGATTGGCCCTTTTTTTAGGTGTCAGCTTCTAATCAGATTATAACCTCTTCTTATAAACCTCACATTCCCCTCTCAGTGCCTACTACAATGACTTGTATAATTTAAGCTTCCAAGAATTGGGTTTCATTTGACACCTACACCTAGGCTGTCAGAACTGGAAACAGTATAAACTGAAGAAAGCAAGGAAAGCATGAATCTCTATTTTATTTTCTCTAGTTGAAGATTGTCCACATGACCTACAAGGAGGATTGGAGAATATAAAACCCAAATGTGAAGACTGAGTCTAGAAATCACTTTATCAAAAATATGAAGTCTAAAACATAGAGGAGCTTTTTGAATGTCTGATCTGAATCCAGATGAGCTATTTCACTTGATGCTTGCAAAGGTAACTGATGAATGACCCCAAGTAAGCAAAGGCAAATGTTAAGCTATTTAAGCAGAAGTCTTAATTAGGTTACCAGGTACTATAAAGGGGCGTGTCACTGCCAGCTCAGCAAACTAAACGAGATCTGTGAACACGGCTTAACATCAACAAAATGACACATCATGAGAGAGAGATGTCATCAGAGCCCGGGTCCCATTTTTCACATCACATGAGAGAGATGACATAACAGGCTGTGCTCAATTCTTTGCTCTACATCTCATGGAAACATCTGGCATGGGGAGGAACATGCTGAGAGCTCACGCCGAGATCCAAGGGAGAAAAATCCAGATGTTTGCATAGCTTTGGTACCAGGATATTCCAGGATTGGTTCGAGAAACTGAACGGCAGTTCGATTAGAAGAAAGACATTGGCGAGTAAGATAAAATAAGAATATGTTGTCATGTGGAAGAAAGAGACAGACTCGGGGAGAGTTGCTGTGGGAATCTGACTGGCTGTTGGAAACAGGAAAGGCTGTGAGCTGAGGGAGAGAGGAGCCTGAATACCCAGCACCTACAGTGGGAGCCTTACATGGCACAGGAAAGTGAGCCCTGATATATATATTTTATCCTGGCCCTGCTTCAAACATGTCTCCTTAGAAATCCATCCTTAACTTATATTACTTAGATCTTTTGAAATAAAAAAAAAGAAAACATATTTTAAGTGTTTGGGGCTTGTTTTGTTTTTGTTTTGTTTTTTATTAAACCATGGAATGTGAAAAAAAAGTTAGTGCTTTGATGACCTTGAACTCAAATGATTAGATACAGAACCAAGCTTCTAAAGAATGATGAGAATTCCCTCAGCTGAGGAGGCTGTAATAATGTCAAGCTCTTTGAAATGACCCCGAGTCCTGACACACTCAAAAGTGGGGGTCTGTGCCTCTTCACAGATTTGAGCACTCTGAGGTCCGATGCTCAAGATAACAAATCTTGGCCTATAACTCACCACAAATACTTGGTTCCCAGCAAGCTGTTCATCATTTTTCCCTTGGATTCCTTTCCTAGTCATTTATTCTGGTAAGCCACAAACTTCTTAAAATAAATAGAAGTGGAAAATAGCACAGGTCAGGGACAAAAAATAAGGTCTCCATCAGGCATTTTCTATCAAAACCTGCCTTTTCTATAGGATTTGAAGGAAGCTATTGACAGTCCTAGAAAGCCTCCCTAGGTGAGAAAGCAGGGTCATGGTGTTTTTGTGCAGTCTAAATAAATACTAAAACTATTTTAAGGCAGGTCAGCAGGAAGAACAGGTTGAAAAGGAGAAGTTATCTCACCCCCAGTGATCGTAAGTATCTTGTGTATTTGTCTAGCACAGGCGTATACATGTGAGAAACTGAGAATCAGAGGTCAACATACATGTTGGCTCTTTCAAATTTTTCACCCTTAAGCCCATCCTCCCCCTGACTTTTGAAAGCCAAGGTGGTCTAGCCTTAACCTGCAACAGGCAGCAAAGCGCCCAGCACTTTATATTCCTGTCATGTGGTCTTCCACAGAAAAGCAATTTTAGTAGTGAAAAAAAAGAGCCAATAACTCTCCCAAGTGTGTCCAATTCTACTGCTCCTTAGTGAGCACTGCCTTAATCTACCTTCATCCGGCTCTGTTCAGCCTAGTATCTTCCTTGCCTTGCTAGTGGCAGGCAATATTTATGGAGCACCAACTGCAATGGATGCTGGTCTGAATTATCTCTGGCTCGGTATTCATTCATTCTTCACAGTTGATGCATGAGATGGAGACCATGTTAGAAAAGAGTGTGAGCATCAGCGACCTTCCCATGGTAGGAACAGGAAGAAAGGGTTGTTTACTACAGCAAAGAGAAGAGACTTGGATCCAAGGGCACCATTGCATGCTGCATCTTTATTGCAGTTATCATCACAAGCTCATATGCCAAACCCCGAGATTCAAGGAGCTTTTCAACTCTAGCCTTGGTCTCATTTCAAGAAAATCCTTCAGGCTTTCTTGGGTTGTTCAGTTTTTAAGAGTACTCTCAGGTTTGAGTAATGAATTTAGGTTTTCTACCCTCAATTCACCCTACTCTTAAAAACTGGCTGATTCTCAGCTTCCAACACCTCTCCTGATAACACATGCAAAACATTGCACATTAGCAGCTGAAGGCTCCAGCCCTTCATCTGGCCCCTTGCCCCTTCATGGGTTTATTAGGAACCAAACCAGAATTGTCCCAAACAAGTATAACCTACAGCTCCACAAGAAAACGTCAATGGTAAAATAGAGCAAATTAAAAGAATCATTTTCTAAGTTCTCCTGCATTTCTTTAAGTTTTTTTTGTTTTTTGGGGTTTTTTTTTTTTTGTTGTTTCGTTTTTGTTTTTGTTTTTGTTTTTGCGTTTCTTCTTTATTGGCTTCTATCTCTTGAGCCTTATTCTCCTGCATTCCTTTAAGTGATTTTTGTGTAACCCAGACTCAAAAGATGAATCATGGTATGCACTCACTAATAAGTGGATATTAACCTAGAAAACTGAAATACCCAAAACATAATCCATACATCAAATGAGGTACAAGAAGAATGGAGGAGTGGCCCCTGGTTCTGGAAAGACTCAGTGATGCAGTATAGGGCAAAACCAGAACAGGGAAGTGGGAAGTGTTGGGTGGGAAAACAGGGGGAGGGAAGGGGGCTGATGGGACTTTCGGGGAGTGGGGGTCTAGAAAAGGGGAAATCATTTGAAATGTAAATAAAAAATATATCGAATTATAAAAAGAAAAAAAGAATCATTTTATGTTTCTGTTACTCCTTTTTTTATAATTGCTTTTAAAGTTAGTAATGGAAACGATGTTTCCATGTCAAAGCATTCATCATACGCAGTCATAAGTCTTCTTTATACTTTATTTCCATTACAACATCCTCTGAAATTATCCTTTGCGCACATGTGTAGATTGAAGATAAGAGCATGAAGCGACACTTACCAGGGCTTAGTCGGTTCCACATCGGGCCATTGAAATGTATCTTTGTGTTGTCATTAAAACATTTTAGTATAATTTATTGGTTTCTTTTTTTTTTGTTTTATCTTATGCTATGTGTACTTTGCCTACATGAGTGTGCATATCTACTGTTCACGGGGGTCAGAAAAAGGTGTCAGGATCCCTGTCACTCACCACCATGTAGGTGTTGAGAAAGAGCCTTATTATCATCTGCAAGAGCAGCAGTACTTAAAGTCCTCAGCCATCTCTCCAGCTCCGTCAGCCTTCTTAACTTTTAACAAGCCAGAAGGTTCAATTATTCATATTTTTCAAAGACCAATTTAAATCAATTAAAGATGTCTTTATTTAACTATTTTCTCTAATGCATAGATAAATATTGAACTCATCTGTAGCATGAGTAAGTATATAGGAAAATAACTAAGGCATGTTGGGCAGCAGAGAGATGCACCTAAAAGAGATTGTCTGCATTAAACTATAGGTGTATTTGCAGTTCTATTCTGGTCAGAGCACACTCTTTTGCCTATCCCTTCCTGTAACTGTTTTAGGACTTTTAAAACACTTTTTCTTTTTAAAACCCACTATCTAGGATCTGAACCACTACCCTGAGCAGACTTTGGGCACTAACTCTGCACCCAGTCCCACAACACCCAGAGAAAGGTCTACTCCCAGGCGCTCTACCATGCCCAGGATCATAGGATCACAGGATCTCAGGAGCTTAGTCAAAACAGGATCTCAGGATCCGAGAGGCAGTTTGACTCCCAGGAACTCAGACACACCCGGGATCTCAAGATCACAGGACCACAGAATCACAGGATCACGGAGACAGCTGAACTCTGAGGAGATCTGACACAACCAGGATCACAAAAGGGACAGGCTCCAATCAGATACAGCGAGGGTAGGTAGCACTAGAGATAACAAGATGGTGAGAAGCAAGCATAAAAACATAAGCAACAGAAAACAAGGTTACTTGGCATGATCAGAACCCAATTCTCCCACCATAACAAGTCCTGGATACACAATCACAGGAGAAAAGCAAGATTCTGATCTAAAAATCACTTCTCATGATGTTGACAGAGGACTTCAAGAAGAACATAAATAATTCCCTTAAAGAAATACAGGATAACACAGGTAAACAGATAAAAGCCCTTAAAAGGAAACACAAAAATCTCTTTAAGAATTACAGGAAAGCAGAAACAAACAGGTGAAGGAAATGAACAAAACCTTCCAGGATCTAAAAATGAAAATAGAAACAATAATGAAATCACAAAGGGAGGCAACCCTGGAGTTAGAAAACCTAGGAAAGAGATCAGGAGTCATAGATGCAAGCATCAATAACAGAATACAAGAAAAAGAAGGGAGAATCTCAGGTGCAGGAAATACCATAGAAAACAGTGACACAATAGTCAAAGTAAATGCAAAAAGCAACTAACTCCTAACCCAAAACATCCAGGAAATCTGAGACACAATGAGAATACCAAACCTAAGGATAATAGGCATAGAAGAGAGTGAAGATTCCCAACTTAAAGGGCTAATGAATATTTTCAAGAAAATTATAGAAGAAAACTTCTCTAACCTAAAGAAAGAGATGCCCATGAACATACAAGAAGCCTGCAGAACTCCAAATATACTGGGCCAGAAAAGAAATTCCTCCTGTCACATAATAATCAAAACACCAAATGCACTAAACAAAGAAAGAATATTAAAAGCAGTAAGGGGAAAATGTCAAGTAACATACAAAGACAGAGCTATCAGAATTACACCAGACTTTTCACCAGAGACTCTAAAAGTCAGAAGATGTCATACAGACCCTAAGAGAACACAAATGCCAACCCAGGCTACTATACCCAGCAAAACTCTCAATTACCATAGATGGAGAAACCAAGGTATTCTATGACAAAAACAAATTTACACAATATCTTTCCACAAATCCAGCCCTACAAAGGATAGTATATGGAAAAACCTCAACACAAGGAGGGAAACTACACCGTAGAAAAAGCAAGAAAGTAATCCTTCAACAAATCCAAAAGAAGATAGCCACACAAACAATTCTACCTCTAACAACAAAAAATAACAGGAAGTAACAATCACTTTTCCTTAATATATCTTAGCATCAATGGACTCAATTTCCCAATAAAAAGACATAGACTAACAGACTGGATACATAAATAGGACGCAGCATTTTGCTGCAAACAAACGCACCACAGTAACAAAGACAGGCACTAACTCAGAGTAAAAGGTTAGAAAACAGTTTTCCAAGGAAATGGTCCCAAGACAAAAGCTGGAGTAGCAATTCTAATATAGAATAAAATAGACTTTCAACAAAAAGTTAACAAAAAGGATTAGGAAGGACACTTCATACTCATCAAAGGGAAAATCTACCAAACCCCTCAATTCTGAACATCTATGCTCCAAATGCAAGGACACTCACATTCATAAAAGAAACTTTACTAAAGCTCAAAGCACATATTACACTTCACACAATAATAGTGGAAGACTGCAACACCACACTCTCAGCAATGGGCAGATCATGGAAACAGACACTAAACAGAAACACACTTAAACTAACAGAATTTATGAAATAAATGGATTTAACAAATATTTATAGAACATTGCATCCTAAAACAAAAGAATATACCTTCTTCTCAGTACATCATGGTACTTTCTCCAAATTTGACCATATAATCAGTCACAAAACAGGCCTCAACAGATACAAGAAGATTGAAATAATCCCATGCCTCCTATCAGATCACCACAGACAAAGGCTTGTTTTTAATAGCAACAAAAACAACAGAAAGCCCACATACACATGGAAGATGAACAATGCCCTACTCAATGATAACTTAGAAAAGGAAGAAATAAAGAAAGAAATTAAAGACTTTTTAGAATTTAATGAAAATGAAGACACATCATACCCAAACTTATGGGACACAATGAAAACAGTGCTAAGAGGAAAACTCAGCTCTGAATACCTCCAAAAAGAAACTGGAGAAAGCGTACACTAGTAACTTGACAAAACACTTGAAAGTTCTAGAAGAAAAAGAAGCAAATACACCCAAGTGGAGTAGATAGCAGGAAATAATTAAACACAGGGCTGAAATTAACCAAATAGAAACAAAAAGAACTATACAAAGAATCAACAAAACCAGGAGCTGGTTCTTTGAGAAAATCAACAAGATAGATAAACCCTTAGCCAGATTAACTAGAGGGCACAGAGGCACTACCCAAATTAATAAAATAAGAAAAGAAAATGGAGATATAACAACAGAAACTGAAGGAATCCAAAAAAAAATCATCAAATCCTACTACAAAAGCCTATTTCAACAAAACTGGAAAATCTGGATGAAATGTACAATTTTCTAGATAGATACCAAATACCCACATTAAATCAGGATCAGATAAACCACCTAAACAGTCCCATAACCCCTAAAGAAATAGATGCAATCATTAAAAGTCTCACAACAACAACAACAACAAAAAAGCCCAGGACCAGATGGGTTTAGTGCAGGATTCTATCACACTTTCAAAAAAGACCTAATACCAATACTTTTCAAACTATTCAACAAAATAGAAATGGAAGAGACACTACCCAATTAGTCTATGAGTCCATAATTATGCTTATACCTAAACCACACAAAGACCCAACAGATAAAGAGAACTTCAGATCAATTTCCCTTATGATCATCTATGTAAAAAAAAAATCAATAAAATTCTTGCAAACTGAATTCAAGAACACATCAAAATGATCATTCACCATGATCAAGTAGACTTCATCCCAGGAATGCAGGGATGGTTCAATATATGGAAATGCATCAATGTAATCCACTACATAAACAAACTCAAAGAACAAAGTCACATAATCACCTCATTAGACGCTGAAAAGCATTTGACAAATTCAACATCCATTCGTGTTAAATGTCTTGGAAAGAACAGGAATTCAAGGTCCATACCCAAACATAGTAAGAGCAATATACAGCAAACCAGTAGCCAACATCAAACTAAATGGAGAGAAACTTGAAGCAGTCCTACTAAAATCAGGGACTAGACAAAGCTGTCCAGTCTCTCCTTATCTATTCAATATAGTACTCAACGTCCTAGCCAGAGCAATTAGACAACAAAAGGAGGTCAAAGGGATTCAAATTGGAAAGGAAGAAGTCAAAGCATCACTATGTGCAGATGATATGATAGTATACTTAAGTGAGCACAAAAATTCCATCAGATAAACAACTTGATAAACAACTTCAGCAAAGTGGCTAGATATAAAATTAACTCAAACAAATCAGTAGTCTTCCTCTACTCAAAGGCTAAACAGGATGAGAAAGAAATTATTGAAATGACACCCTTCACGATAGGCACAAATAATATAAAATACCTTGGTGTGACTCTAACCAAGCAGGTAAAGGATCTGTATGAGAAGAACTTCAAGTCTCTAAAGAAAGAAATTGAAGAAGAGATCAGAAGATCGAAAGATCTCCCATGCTCATGGTTTGGCAAGATTCATATATTTAAAAAAAAAATGTCCATCTTACTGAAAGCAATCTACAGAATTAATGCAATCCCAATAAAAATTCCAAATCAATTCTTCATAGAGTTAGAAAAAAGCAATTTGCAATTCATTTGGGATAAAAACCAAAACAAACAAAAAACAATAGGATAGAGAAAACTATTCTCAACAATAAAACAACTTCTGGGGGAATCATCATCCCTGACCTCAAGCTGTATTACAGAGCAATGGTGATAAAAACTGTATGGTATTGGTACAGATACAGGCAGGAAGATCAATGGAATAGAACTGAAGACCCAGAAATGAGTCCATGAGGATGTGGAGAAAAAGGAACACTTCTCCATTGTTGGAGGGATTGCAAGCTGGTACAAGCACTCTGGAAATCAGTTTGACATCAGAAAATTGGACATAGTACTACCTGAGGACCCAGATATACCACTCATGGGTGTATACCTAGAAGATGCTCCAACATGTAATAAAGACACATGCTCCACTATGGTCATAGTAGCCTTATTTATGATAGCCCAAAGCTAGAAAGAATCCAGGTGTCCCTCAACAGAGGAATGGATGCAGAAAATGTGATACATTTACACAACTCAGCTATTAAAACAATGACTTCACGAAATTCATAGGCAAATGGCTAACACTTGAAAACATCATCCCGAGTGAGGTGACCTAGTCACAAAAGAACACAGATAAGTGGATTCACTGATAAGTGGATATTAGTCTAAAAGCTCAGAATACCCAAGATACAATTTCACAGACCATATGAAGCTCCCGAGAGGCTCTGCCCGAGCCTGATAAACACAGGGGAGGATGTTGGCACCCAACCATTGGACTGAGCACAGGGTCCCCAGTGGAGGAGTTAGAGAAAGGATTGAGGAGCTGAAGGGGTTTGCAACCCCATATGAAGAACAACAATATCAACCAACCAGACCCCTCAGTGCTCCCAGGGACTAAACCACCAACCAAGGAATACACATGGAGGGACCCTTGGCTCCAGCTGCATATGACACCCTTGTCAGCAATCAATGGGAGGAGAGGCCCTTAGTCTGTAAAGGCTTGATGCCCCCAATGTAGTGGAATTCTAGGGCAGGGAGGCTGGAGTGAGGTGGGTGTGGGCTTGGGGAACACCCTCATAGAAGCAGGGGGAAGAGGGGTAGTATAGGGGGTTTCTGGGGAAGGTAATCAGGAAAGGGAATAACAATGAAATGCAAATGAAGAAAGTATCCAATAAAAAAGAAAAAACACTCTCTCAAAATAACAACAATTTTTTTCTTTTTTATTTATATATTATAAATACATTTTGGGAAAAAACTGTTTCTAGGACCCTCCGTTTCCACCCACCTCAGCAATTTATAACATCTCTAAGAGCATGAGAATCTTAAGTGGTTCACACAAGCAGGAAAAGGCTAGGCTAAAGCATTATTTTGCAATATTGATGTTCATTTAAATGTCTGGGATAGTACATGAACTAAAAGCAAATAAAATAAAATAAAATGCAATAAATTGTCTAGAATGCTCAGAATGAAACTTCATTAGGGTTCTCCAGTCAGTTGTTAATGTTTATCCAACCAGAAATTTCCATCCTTGGTGTGTAGTTATTGGGGACTGAAGTCTGGCTGTAGTTATGGCTGCAACCAGAGCATGCACTGAAAGTGGCCTGACAGCCCTCCTCCCTACCAGCTTCCACAAGATGTGCTCATGCTTAGCTCATTGGAGTTTAGTAATGATAGTATTCTTGCATGTTTGACATAATAATTTGAGTACCTACTACATTTGAGTACCAAGCACTGTTCTGGTTCATAGGAATGTAGTCATTGAGAATACAAAGGAGGACTCTCAGAGATCTTACTATTTGTGAGGAGGAGGACAACAGCATACAAATGTAGACAACAACTAAAGAGTATGCTAAAAGCCCTGGAGGTAGGAATGCCTGTCATTGTCCTAAGCTACACTGTCACGGCCACTGCTGGCCACAATGGTGATTTTAGTTGAAATTGGGGGAAATAAATAAAGGTAAAAATTTGGTCCATCAACTTCAGTAGACCCATTTCCAGTTCTTGTGTCTACTAGCAGGTGGATCTGCTAAGCTGATGTGCTCAGGTACAAAGCTTTGCCATCTCTATTGAGTGTTCTACTAGATAGTACTACTGAATAGAGCTAAAGAGGAGCAGGCTTACATGGCTCTGATACACATGAAAAAGTCCTGTAGTAGGGACTCAACACATTGAACTGTCATGAAGCTACCATGCGAATATATATACACACACATATATGTATATGAGTGTATATATATATAACTTTCTCCCCAATGTAGAAAGCCTGGGATCCAACTTCTTCAAAGATAAAATTTTACTTTCAAATATTGGCCTAGTAATATTTGAAACTTTTGGTTAGTGTTTTACTCTCAAGAGATTTAAGTGAAGGAAATTTTTCTTTCTTTCATTGTTTTTTTTTTTAATTTAAGGAGAAGAAATACAACCTCTTAATTTTGATAGGTGATAAATTAAAGAAAATAAATGTTTAGTGTAACTAAGACAGAAAGGACTGCGGGAACAAATTCTAAAGGCCAAATGCTTTATTTTAAATCTAAATAATTAGGGCTTAAAAAGAATCTACATCTGAAAGGTGTTTTCCTCTTAATTTCCTGTAACTTGGGTGCTCGTTTTTCTCCATCTTTCACATCTTAAATTTCCTTGTTACACCTTCAGAACCTGACACTAAATTAGAGTGTCTAATTTATACATGAGTCATATCTCCTGATGAACAAGCACAACATGGACATTTTACATAGACAATACATCAATAGACAGGTGAGCAATTTTTAAAACATTTCCTATACAAAACAAATGAACACTCTACAGATAAAAAGTTTCAGTATACATAGTATTCCATTGTCAAATTTTACTTTTTAAGTCTTGATAGATAGTAGATGATTGGGTCCATTTATGTTTTCTCATTGGCTAATGTTCACCACTCACATATTTTTATTGTTTTGAAAATGGAAAATAGATACACTGAGGCTGCTGCAGCTATGAATTCTGCAGAAGTCATTCAATGCCAGACTTGACCTATGTGTTTCCAACCAGAGCTGGAAACCTCTGTTTACCATTCTCCATGAAATGCCTATGCCTGGAAACCATGACCTTCTCTACAATAGATGCCACAGTTTTGTTGACTAAATTAAAAAGCCAGTGACGTTTCACTAGGACAAGCTCAATGTGCGGATTAGGCTGGCGGGGAATGATCTTCCTCATGGACTTCCGCCTGGTGATCATGGGCTTGATAACGTAAAACAAAATAATCATTCTGTAAAAATTATGTCTGAAAGTATTAAGCAAACCAATGTGAGAGCTACAAAGCATTATGTGGCCCAGTCCAGGTAGGTCTGGCCAGACACAAGGCTGCTCCAGGCAGCTGCTTCCAGCTCTTCAGAAAACAAAACAAAACGAAATGAAACAAAAGAAAACAAAACCGTGAGCTAAACTCACCAGTGAAGCAGGGGAGACAAAATTTATGCATTTTTATTGTTTGAAAGAGCTAAGTCCCAAAAGTACTTGAAGAGATGGACAGTCTTCAATGCTAACACACAGTTCTGTTTACTGGAGCTTGTGCACAGTGATTTAGTTCACAACACCTTCCACATCCTGACCAACACGTGGAAGAAAAACATTAGTCAAATTAATTGGAGAAATCAATGCATCTTTGGGGCTATAGCATACTTTGGGGCGGCCACGAGACACATTAGTCACCTAAAGCTGCAGCTGTGTGTGTGAGCTCCCCAACTTATTCCTGCCTCAGAACAAAGAAGCCATTGTTCACGACCTTTTGCACCAATCATCTATATTGGTCTGTCTATGCACCCAGTTACAGGGGAAAGGTTGCAATAGACTCATAACTTTCCCAAAGTGATGTGACCAAACTCTCCCACGCAGTTAACTCTGCACATAACATGTTTAGCATGTTGGGCTCCTTTGTTTCTGCTTTCAAAACTGTTAGGTCTATGCCTTCAAAAGGGGGTGGATGTACAGACTGCCCACAGTGGCACTCTGAAGTCACTTGCTTCTGCATTAGCTGTATCCAATTTGTGTGGATTAGAAACATCTCCCTGTGTCATTACACAGTTTTCTAAAGCAGAGTGTTCTGGAACATTGACTTTAAGAATCTCTATTTTTAAACCTTTGGGGTGTTCCAAATTTGCGGGTATAAATAACACTGAGAAACATACTTATACATAAATCTGTCTGCATGTTTCCTTGAGACACATTTAGAAAAGCTAAAGTGCCTGGTCAAAATATCTTAACTATTTTTAAATCTTTTGAGAAATATAGTAAAACCCCAGCAGGCACTCTGATTTATATAACAACAGTAAATTAAAAAAAAAAAAAAAAACAAAAAAAACAGAATTTGCTGGCAAGAGCTACAGACAATGTGGCCAAACCTTTGCTGGGATAAAATCCTCTCTGCCCAGGCAGTAGCTGCTCATATGTGACCACCAGGTGTCAGTCTAAAACAGAGCAAGCTGAACTACACCTAAGAAAGGAGGCTTCCAGGAGGTTTGCAGACCTGCATATCCTGTTCTTTCCCTGGCCTAATGGGGGATTTGGATTTTGTTAAAAATTCAAAATAAATAGATGATGATGACGACGACGACGACAACGACGACAATGAGGACGATGATAGACAGACAGACAGACACACAGACAGACAGAGAGATGATAGATGGATGGATGGATGGATAGATAGATAATAGAGATCTGCAATCACTCTCTGCAGGTTCTCAAGTTTGTAAATGATTATGAGACACAACTAAGGCAACGAAATGGAAACCCAGTCTGCTGAAATGGGAATGAGCCGTCATGAAAGTCTCTGAGGGCTTGAAACTTCATCTTGGCAAGAATATTATAAGAAGGTTCTTGATCCAGTCCTTCCAAATCTGTGGTTCAGAATGTCCTTCAAAACCAACCAAGGATTATAAACCTAAACTAAGACATCTGAGGACATTCTTAGGTGCCGGTTTTAGGGAAGCTGCCACGGAGAAAGGCATTAGCATGTGCATTCCCGATGCAGTGGTAATGGTTAAGTCAGCAGAATTTCTGGAGTCAAGGTTGAGGATAGCGAATGGAGCTTTGATGAAGAGAATATTTAATGATGATTGGCTCTCAGAGCAGGAATGAGTATGATGAACCCAGTGCAATCAGAATGTAAGAGTCAAGAACATAGGAAAATAGCAAACCATCTCCACACCACAGTTCTACAAGCACTTGAGGAAAGCTTCTGGTGAGAACATTTCTTTAAACCACTTTGGGATGCTCAGATTGTAATCACTGAAGCCTACAAAAAGGAGCATGGCATCTACTTCAAACTCTCCCCTGCCTTCCCTCTTCCTTTTCTTGACTGTGTACTATTTCATTCTCTGACCTTTGCCCTCTACCTCTTTCCTAGACTCCAATCACACACATGAGATGCTGGCAATTTCATGACAAAATTTGTTTACCAGGATGATTTAACAGAACACCGTAACCTGAATGGCCAAAATCATAAAACAGTATTTTTATAGAACTCCAGAGGATGGAAGTCTAAGGTCAGGTGTTGATAGACTTGGGTTGTGCCGAGCCTCTCTTTCTGGTCTGCAAGGGGCCACCTGCCTTCTCTGCTGTGCACTCACGTGGTATCTGCTGTGCAGCTACATCAAGCATGTCTAGTCCCTTCTTCTAAGGACGTTGGTTTGAATTAGGGTTCATCCTAAAAGACTTGGCTTAATTCAATCATCTCTTTTAATGTTCTACCTCCAAAATCAGTCATGTTCTGAGGTACTGGGATATAAAGCTTCAACACATGAATAGTTAGGGAGCAGGATTCAGTCCAGAACAGCAGTCTCTACATTTACTCTCTCACCTGCTGGGGACAAGCTTCGGTGATGAGAGCTGAGAGGGTGCAGAGCACTTTGTGGAGGAGAGTGTGGGAGGGGCAGACTGAGAGAAACCCAAAGATAGCAGGAGGAGTGGGTGTGAGTAGGTCACAGGTAAATAGCCCCTACACTGCCAGCTTACTGAAAATAACTCACTCAAGAATGAATGCTTTCTGCCTTTAGTTGTAGGAAAGAGTGGAATGCAGGAATACCAGCCTTGTGGGCAAATAAAAGTGAACATAAAATATTCAGAGAAGAATAGTCTCTCACTAGTACAAGGCTGTGACCCAGAAGCCACAGATCCATTGTGGCCCCAAATCTGAAAAGTGGAACACATTGAAAGGTGTAAAAGTGCCGGGAGGTGGTGGTGCACACCTTTAATCCCAGCACTTGGGAGGCAGAGGCAGGTGGATTTCTGAGTTCCAGGACAGCCTGGTCTACAGAGTGAGTTCCAGGATAGCCAAGGCTTCACAGAGAAACCTTGTCTCAGAAAAAAAAAGCATAAAAGTCAAACTGTCCCTGGGCATGATGGCACACACCTGCAGTCGCAGCACTTCATCAGAAGCAGAGGCAAGCAGATTTCAGAGTTTGAGGCCAACATTGTCTACATAGTGACACCCTTAAAAAAAATTCTGTTGTGTTCAGTGTGAAAGTTGTCCTGCATTGTCTTTGCTGAGGTACACCTACTCAGTAACATAAGGGGACAGAAATAACTGCACACTTCCACAGAGGGAACTAAATTAACTCTCAAGAGTCTTCCTAGTCTCCTTTAAGCTATAGGAAAAAAAAGGTAACTGATCAAATATGCATATCTGTTCAGGACAAATGCTAACGAGCTAATAAAGGAAAGAGTGGGACATTACTCCTACCAGCTACCTGTCATCGGTCTTATGCTAATCAGAATATGCTAAGATCAATTTTTAAATTTAAAAATATATTTAATTTTTTCATATGATATATTTTAGCCATGTTTTCCCTCCCATGTCTCATAGCTCCTATTTATCTCCCTACTCACCCAAATTCATCCTCTCTCTGTCTCTGTCTCTGTCTCCTTCTTTCTCCCTCTCTCATATGCACATACTACCACCACAACAAAAAAACAAGCAAAACGAAAAGTTTATAGAACAAACAAACAAGCAAACAAACAAACAAAAAACAGCAACAAAACCCCCGCACAGTTCATTTTGTGTTGGACAACTAGCCCAGAGCCTGACCTGGTATAAGGTTGATCCATCCAGTGACACTCCAGTGGAGAAAAGTAATTTTTCCCTTGCCAGCAGGTATCAAGTGTAAATAGTTTCTTGTTTAGGGGTCAGAACCTATGTCCACTCCTCCTGGCAGTTCTTGGACCCCAACTGGCTTGTGAGTGCTACCATAGTCTTTGTGAGTTCTTCTGTGTCAACTAGAAGCTTCACACACACCTACTGACTAGCATCCATTGTGGTGTTGGAATTTTCTCTGCATGCTACTGAAGGAGAAAGATAAGCATCAACATTACCCAGCTACAAATCTCATGACCTCCAACAGTGACCTGCCTACCTGCAAGATAAATTGATGCAAACAGGGCACAAATCTTATGGGAGTAACCAATTGCTTTCTGGTTGAATTTAATACCTGCTTCATGATATGGAACCCATATCTGTCTAATACTGCTAAAGTGACAAAGGGGACATCCAAGTCAACCAATACCAGTTGGTAAAAGGCAAGCACAAGAACATAATCAACAGAAGTCAATGCACCAGCAGAAACCAGCTCTCCCAATAGCAAGCCTGGGTATCCTAAGTGGATATCCTAACACATCTGAAGAGCAACATTGTGAACTTAAATCCCATCTCATGAAAATGATAGAGGCCTTTATAGAGAATATAAATAATTCCCTTAAAGACATACAAGAAAACACACCCAGGTAGAAGCTCTTAAAGAGGAAACAAATAAATCCCTTAAAGAAATATATGAAAATACAACCAAACATTGAAGGAAATGAGTAAATTAGTCCAACACCTAAAAGTGGAAATAGAAACAATAAAGAAAACACAAATGGAGGCAACTCTGGAGATGGAAAACTTAGGAAAGAGAACAGGATATAGAGACACACACATCACCAAAAGAATACAAGAAAGAGATGGAAGAGAGAATCTCAGACATGGAAGACACCATAAAAGAAATTGATAAACTGGCCAAAGAAAACATTAAATGTAAAAAGTTCCTAACTCAAAACATCCAGGAAATTTTGGACACAATGAAAAGACCAAACCCAAGAATAATAGAAATAGAAGAGAGTGAATATTTCTAATTCAAAAGGCCAGAATCATCATCAACAAAAAGCATAGAAGAAAATGTCCCTAACCTAAAGAAGGAATAGCTAGAAACATACAAGAAGCCTATAGAACACCAAATAGATTGGAACAGAAAAGAAAATCTTCCTACCACATAATAATCAAAATATTAAATGTACAGAAGAAAGAAAAGATATTAAAAGCTGCAAGGAATTCACCTGAATTCACACCTGAAGGCTCTAAAACAAACAGAAGCAAAACAGCTAAGAGGAGTAGATGGCAGATAATAGTGAAACTCGAGGCCAAAATTAATCAATTAGAAACAAGGAGAACAATATAAAGAACCAACAAAACCAGAAGCTGGTTCTTGGAGAAAATCAACAAGATAGACAAACCCTTTACTAGCCAAAGCAAGTAAAAGGCACAGACAGTATCCAAATTAACAAAATCAGAAATGCAAAGGAAGACATAACAACAGAAACTAAGGAAATTTAAAAAAAAAATCATTAGGTCTTACTTCAAAAGCCTTTACTCACATGGCCTTGTGACCCCGACCCTCCCTTAGCCGTTTAAACAGAGACGGGGTAACACTGAAGGCCACTTGGCAGGTTTAAGTCAAGGCAGGGCCATGTCTGCTGCTTTCCTGCTCAGGCCGTCATCTCTGGCATTTGGAGGGAGGTAACTAGCAGGGCACACTGGCAGCAGCTTCCTGATTGTGGTAACCAGCAGGGTTAGGCTGGGCCCAAGGCACAGATTGTGTCTTCTTGGGTCCTGCCATGCCTGAAGCATGACCCCAAGATCGTGACACCACTTGAGTTGAATTTTCCATGTTCCTTTTTACCTCTAATTTGGATCTTTTTGTTTTTGAAAAACATTGAGAAATTCAATTAAAGGCTTTTGGAATAAAAAAACAAAACAAAACAAAACAAAAAAGCCTTTACTCAACAAAACTGGAAAATCTAAATGAAATGGATAATATTTTTAGACAGATATCACTTACCAAAGTGATAAATCAAGATCAGGTAAACCAGTGAAACAGTCCCAGAGCCTCTAAGGAAATAGAAGCAGTCATTACAAACCTCCCAACCAAAAAAGGCCCAGGGCCAGATAGTCTTAGTGTAGAATTCTAGCAGACTTTCAAAGAATAGCTAATACCAATACTCTTCAAACCATTCCACAGAATAGAAACAGAAGAAACACTACCTAATTCATTCTATGAGGGCACAGTTATCATGATATCTAAACTTACAAAGATTGAGAATCAGGCCAACTTTACTTATGAACATCAATGCAAAAATACTTATTAAAATTCTCAAAACTGAATCCAAGAACACATCAAAGGCATCATTCACCATGATCAAGCAGGCTTCTTTCCAGGGGTGCAGGGATGGATCAATATATCAGAAAATCCACCAACATAATCCACTATATAAACAAACTCGAAGAAAAAAAATCACATGATCATCTCATTAGATGCTGAAAAAAAGCCTTCAACAATTCAATACCCAGTCATGTTAAAAGTCTTGGAGAGATCAGGGATTCAGGAATACCTAAACATAATAAAAAGCAATACACAGCAAATCAATAGCCAATGTCAAATTAAATTGAGAGAAACTTGAAGCAATTCCACTAAAATCAGGGAGAAGACAAGGCTGCCCACTATGATCTTATCTGTTCAATACAGTACTTGAAGTTCTAGCAAAATCAATAATATAAGTAAAGTAGGTCAAGGGGATAAAAATTGGAAATGAAGAAGTCAAGGTACCACTATCTGCAGATAATATAATAGTATGCAAAAGCAACTTCCAAAATTCTAGCAGAGAATTCCTACCGCTGATGAACAACTTCAGCAAAGCAGCTTGTTATAAAAGTAACTGAAAATAAATCAATAACCCTGCTTTACACAACTGATAAACTCATAAACCAGCTGAGAAAGAAATTGTGAAAACAACACCCTTTACAATAGCCACAAATAACATAAAATGTATTGGTGTAACTCTAACAAAGCAAGTGAAAGATCTATGTAACAAGTGAAGGACTTTCAGCAGCAGGATGAAAGGGCTTAAAAGGGGGGAGTAGAGGGGGTTAGGTGAGTGTGGCTAGGCGGTGTGGGGGAAGGTGTCCAGGCGGGCCCTTGCCTGGGCACCTCTGCCCCTGAGGGACCACACACACACAGACATGGTATAGAATAGAGTTTATTGGGAGTTAGTGGTAGAGAGAGGTAGAGAGAGGTAGAGAGAGAGGGAGAGAGAGAGAGAGAGAGAGAGAGAGAGAGAGAGAGAGAGAGAGAGAGAGAGAGAGGAGGCCAGCCATGACCATGTGGAGGGGGGAAGAGCCCCAGGGGCAGAGAGGTGAGAATGTGGGAGAGCAGAGAGCAAAGAGGGAGAGGAGGGGCAAGTAGCCCCTCTTATAATGGGCCAGATCTCTGGGGCGGGGCATACCTGGCTATTGCCAGGTAGGTGTGGGGTGGAGCTTAGACAAAACCCCAACAACAAGAACTTCAAATCCCTGAAGATAGAAATATAAGAAGATAGAAATATAAGAGAATGTGGACAGATCTCTCATGATCACCGATTGGCAGGATTAACATAGTGAAAATGGCCATCTTACCAAAAGTATTCTACAGATTCAATGTAGTTCCCATCAAAATTCCAACACAATTTTTATAGAATTGCTTGAAAAAGCAATTCTCAATTTACTATGTAAAAACAAAACAAAACAACAACAACATAAAAAGGATAGCCAAAACAATCCTGAACAATAAAAGAACCTCTGGAGGAATCAACATCGCTGAACTCAAGCTGTACTACAGAGCAATGGCGATGATAAAAAACAGACAAAACCAAAAAACACATGGTATTGGTACAGAAACAGACATGGGTTTTTGTTGTTTTGTTTGTTTGTTTGTTTGTTGTTTTTATTTTTATTTTTTGGCTTTTTGAGACAGGGTTTCTCTGTGTAACCATGGCTGTCCTGGAACTCACTCTGTAGACCAGGCTGGCCTCGAACTCAGAAATCTGCTTGTCTCTGCCTCCCAAGTGCTGGGATTACAGGTGTGCGCCACCATGCCTGGCTAGAAACAGACATGTTAATCAATGGAATAGAATAAAGGAGCCAGAAACCCACACAACTATGAACACTTGATTTTTGACAAAGAAGCCTAAAACCATACAATGGAAAAAAGAAAGAGTCCTCAACAAATGGTGCTGGTCTAAGTGGATGCCTGCATGTAGAAGAATGCAATGAACAGTGGAGAAATGGAACCTGAAGAGACTACTACCAGTAATTAGACAGCATGGGAACACCAACCCACTATCAAAACTTTTGACCCCAAACTGGTCCTATCTAAAAGAAATGCAGGGACAACGATGGAGCAGAGAGTGAAGTGATGGCTGACCAGTGACTGACCCAACTTGAGACCCATCCTATGGGCAGGCACTAGTCACTCACACTATTAGTGATGCTCTGTTGTGGTTGCAGACAAGAGCCTAGCATGGTTGTCCTCTGAGAGGCTCTACCAGCAGTTGACTGAGACAGTTGCAGATACCTAGAGTCAAGATTGGATGAGGTTGGGGATCCCTTTAGAAAAGTTAGGGAAAGGACTGAAGGCCCTGAAGGGAATGGCAACCCCAAGAAGACCAACAGTGGCAACTAACCTGGACCCCTGGGAGCTGCCAGAGACTGGGCCATAAATGGGCTGGTCCAAGGCCTCAGTGGGAGAGGATGTGCATAATCCTGCAGAGACTTGATCCACCAGGGTAGGGGAATACCCAGGCGTAGGGAGCCACCCTCTCAGAGGCAAAGAGGAGGAGAAGGAACGCTGTAAGAGGAAACTGAACTGGGAATGGCAGCATTTGGGATATAAATGAATAAATAAATTAAAATTTAAAAATTAAAATTAAATTTTAAAAAACTCCATAAGGAGGGAAAAAAACTAATTGAATTTTCCTCTCTTGTAGTAAAATAAAAAATCTGAATGGAGTGAAAATAAAGTCAGAAAGGAAGTAAAAACTATGATGAAGTGTTTGGGTGAACAATTTCAGTGAAATTTAAATAAATGCAGTATTTCAGTTTCGTGTGATGATATGGTATAGAGACAGAGTGTTGGGGATAAGGCTATCAGGCAACTTGGAAGCCAAGGTGGTAGATTTTAGACTGACATCTCCCACACTGATGGTGTGAGAAAGTGTATTGGAAACTCTGAGACCACAGAGAAGGCAAGCAAGGGACAGCCAACTCGAAGGACACCAAGGAATCCAATGACATTTGATGTTAGGAATCTCAAAAAGGGGAAGGATTTTGCTAGAAAAATGAAAAGTACACAAACTGTTTGGAACAAGTGCAGATGCCTGACCATTGATAGAACTCCAACAGGACCTCCAGGCTCCATGGGAAAAACTGTAAAAACAGTGCCTTTCAAGGACGCTACCGCAGGAGAATTGTCTTGAACTTCAATTATGCAAAAGACTATAAACATTATAATCTGGATTCCTCAAGTAATTGAGCCCAAAAGAAAAATTGGAAGTTGACTTACTGGAATATGTACACCTCAATGGAGGTATGTGGAGGAAGAATTATAGATATTTAGTTCAATCTCATACCATAAAAGCCAACTTGTAAGATTTTTACCTTAAATTGAAAGTGTATCTCCCGTCTTTAAGATTACCCTAATTGCACAGAGTGGATATAAGAATTCAGAGAGATAATGACTGGCGAGACACTGTTTCAAATGTGTGGATGCAGCAATTATTTTAAATGCACACAACTTAAACTCCTTTTTTTTTTCCTCCCTTCTGATTCTGGTACAAAGGAGGCTTTTTCCAAAGACTGAGCTCTGGTTGCTATGAATATACACTGACATGCTGCATACGGAATGTCTTAAAAAAAATAGGTCAGAATAACAGAAAGCACATACTTCATGACACAAAAATCCATACAATAGGATGTGAATGCACACTTACACTCTCAGTATCTGGGAGGCAGAGGCAAGAGCCAGCCTGGGCTACATGAAACCCTTGTCTCAAAAAATATATATCACAGGAATAAGTATGTGTTTATTAGATGTCATTTTGCTCCTTTGAAAACATTGCCATGTCCCTCTAAGATCAAAAGAGGGGAAAGTGTGCCTTGAAAAATGAGGCACAATATCTTGGTACCCTGCTTAGTCATTCAGAAGCCTCCTATCCTGGGGCTGGGAGAACAGCATCACTTTGCACTGGAGACCTAGAACCACGTGACTAAGAAAAGGATGCTGCTGTCATTTCCCCCTCTCCTTATTTGGAAACCCAGGTCAGAAGGCTAAAAGCAAAATGATCTGGAGCGTGCTCACTGCAGGGGGAGAGGTTGCCTGGGTTTGGCAGGTGGTCACCCTGGTTTTGCCTGAGGAATGGTGACTCGATAAATGTTGCACAGAGCTAGACCTACTATGACAGATCTCTTCAGCTCTTTATTGGACAGCTCAGAAACACAGGTATTCATTGGGGTTGGATTTTTTTTAAGAATTAAAAATAAGATGCTAATTAAGTACATGCAAATTATGTGATTGAGGGGCATACCTGGGGCTATTGAAGCTTCATTTTTTTCAATTAGATGAGAAATACTTAAAATGAAATAACTAAATTTGAACAGTCCCCGCAACTCATCTTGAAGCTTTTGTGTGTATTTTTCTGAGGTCAAAACAAATTAATCTAGAGGTGACATTTAATCAACCACTTCAAGATGATTCTTACAGTTTATTACTCTATCCCTGTTGGTTAATTTCTCTTCGGTTCATAGTTTCCTCCTCCTCTTACTTTTGTGGAATATTTTAATATCAGAGGAAACTGTTACACAACAGACCTCCACACATGAGCCATGGTACTCACATACACACATTGATAAATGTAAGAAATAATTCCTCCATACATTTCTAGGGGTTTGCACTCCTTGAGAGAGATGATAAAGAAACAAGCATATAAACCCTGCCAGAGTTTACCTCATATCTGAAGAGCATAACCCAGAAAGCTCATGATGTAACTGAGGAGGGGGGAGGGGGATAATCTTCCTTTTCTTTTTCTTTTTCTTTTCCAATTGAGAACATTACCATCTAGACTAGCAGATCTCCCATATATATAGATCGTTCTGAACAAATTCTGCTGCCTTCATTTTTTATAGATGGATGTATAATATTACTTCATTCTGGAAGCAGGAAGACGTTTACTGGGTGTGAGTCTCTATAACTGCAGCATGCTATCATCTGGTAAGGACACGCAGAACTCTGAAATACCGAGAACGTGCGCCAAGACCTCAGGTTACTCCGAGTCTGTTTTAGTTCTGTCCGATGATGAGTAGATGATCCTGTCGAGTATTTATTGATCCACCTGCCAGATGATAGAGATCTGAATAGATCGGCTGCTCGTTGTGGTGACTCGTAATGGCATCGCCACTGGAAGCTAGGCTACCAGCTTGCACATGCAGACATGTCTAGGCCTGTTTAGTCAGCTTCTACAGCAGCCTGTCGGCCCCTGCAGAAGAACACAGGTGCCTCTTGGGTGTAACCCTTCCGGCGGGTCAGTTATTCCAGGGTTCCGAAGGGGTACTACCTACCGGTCAAAAGTAGGGGGGGGGGAAGAACGGAGACCAGGCAGAGGGGGTTCAATTGTCGAGGTCTCGTTTAATGTTCGAGGGTACAGAAGTGTTAAGACTTTCAGGAGGGACGTGCCTCAAGGCAAAGACAAAGGAAGGAAGGGCAATCTTAGCAGTTTCAGCAGAAAGAGATAAGGGTCCTCTGGTGGAGACAACAGATGTTTGCACAGGTTGGAGCCTGCCTCAGTTATCTCGGGACTTCCTTCCACCGCAATTACCAGAGAGGCTCTCCTTTGTTTTACTCAGGACCTTTGCCCTGTCAGCCGAAGCGAGGGTCTCTAATGGCTTCCCACACTTGGGAAGCCCCCATCCCTGCAGAACTGAGACCCTGCTCCCAAGCACCAAAGATCAGACATTTGAATGCATAACTAAGGTTTATTGTCCTTAGGTGCCTCCTGATCTCATGTTTGAGTTCAACAGAGAGTTTAGTCATTATTTTAATTAGTTTAATTAAATTTAAATGTAATTAATAAAACTTGAAAATGTGAGTTCATTAAAAAAATGATTAAAAAAATATGAGGTCAAACTGTTTTGCGACCTTTCTAACAAACTCTGACAAAAGCAACATGAGCATTTCACAGTTTGCTACGTTCGTAACAGAGCTTTGGCCATGAGAGTCCTCCAATGCCTTTGCATGTGCTAGTAAAGTGAGGGTTAGGCTACTCGGAGATTGATAAGGCTTCAGAGCTGTAGTTGCACCAAGTAAGACCAGGCAGTGTCTAGTAAGTGACCATCAGGAGCACAACTGGCCTGGACATAGTAGATCTTGAGCTCTACTGATGTTCCCTAATGCATGGAAGACTGGCAGGCTCTGGAGTATGAGCTCACACATGCACAGTGCACACATTTTGCTTTTGGTGACCCAGCATGCTCTTCTTCTGTTTCTAAGTCCTAAACCTACTTTGGAAAAATCACCCCCTATTTTCAGTCTTTGTAGTTTGGACCCAGTCAACCCACATGCCGGGAAGACAGGAGTTCTAGAACGGTCCATTTGATATCGTCTATTCCTTTTTGCCCAGAGCTGTGCTATGGGTGACACAGGACCAAAGTTAGAGCATGGAATGAAATGAGGAGATTTTCCCATGACTCTGGTATATGTCACAACCTGCACTGGGGTGGCCAACTAGAAGAAAACTAGGAGCCTTCAGTGTCAAAGTCACACATAGCAAAAATGAAGAAGAGAAGAAGAGGAAGAGAGTGAGAGGAGAAGAGAGAAGAAGCAGAAAATAAATGAGATTTGAGTGGCTAAGAAAAAATTATTCAGAACAATGAGTACAGAGAGGAGGGAGGCCATTGTGAAACTGTGCAAAACTTAGAGCAAAGGCAAAGTTTTGCTGTTCATACATCCTCCCCTAAGGTACTGGGATGAAAGCTCACCAGGTTCTGTCTGTGGAAATGAACTTGGTTTGTCTCACTCTGGGCTGCTGTTGAAGATCCAATAGTGAAGCGCCATCATGAGAGAGATAATGTCTCTCCAGTGGAAAGGATTATCCTAAAGGTTGCAGTGTATAACTGTCAGATATTAGCCAGTTTCTCCCCCTCCAACTAGCAATCTACCTTAGTGTGTCTTTAAGTTAACTATAAATGCTTAGCTTCTCAAAAGGATTTTTTGAAAGTTATGCTGTCTTTTGAGTTGTCTCATTAATGGATGGAGACAAAAATCTTTGAAGTGGTTTTAGTTTGCATTTGTCTAACAGTAATAGTGTCTTTTAATTATGCTTCAAAATGACTCTTGAGTCCCTGTTTCATACATGAATCATATTAGTGCTACTGTGGCATCCTTTGAGCTGGTTTCCAATTCTTCCTAAGTCCACCTGAGCTGGGTTCCTCCCTCTTGCATCTATAACAGTGATGATCAGTCACGTTGAGTGTAGAGCCAAGGGAAGGGAAGGGGACTTTGAGGACAACCTGTGTGGATAGACTAGTCGTGCTGGGGAAATGAGGAATTGCAAGGTCAAACAGAAAGAATTGTCATCTTCATTTCTGCTAATGCTCCCAAAAGCACAGATACTGTACAGTCCACTGTACACCCATAACCACCACCCCCCACACACCCAGCATAGCACCATCAGAGCTACAAAAAGGGGTCTCCCAAATGAAGTCTTTGTGGACCAACATAGACCATTAACTCTAGTAAAATACTGTTACTCTCCTGGGAGCCTTCATCTCGTGGGCAACATTACAATCATAGTTGCCTTTTTCTCCCTGGAGTTAGAAGGCACAGCTAAGAGCCATGAGGCATGGGGCACAGTCCTAGATAGTTGCTGCTTTGATGGATAATTGAAGGTTCAGTTTCTGCATTGGGCTAGCCTATGGTCCTGGGGTTGTTGGTATGAGAAAGGCATGGATATCCCATTGGTTAATATGAAACACTCAGAAGAAAGCTGTTGTGAAGATTTTAAAGATTTTTACCTAAGGAAACTCCCTGAAGGTTCACATGGACCTCAGAGAAAGCACTCTGGGGGTTCTAAATAGATGCTCATGGAAAAGCAGAAGGCATCCAGAGGGGCATGACAGGGATGCAGCAGTCAGAGGGAGGTTCCCTCTCTCTGGTAATGGACTTGTGTTGGTATCACTGAATTCCTCAGCTTCCGACTTGACCTGGACATAGTAAACCCTGTGACACTGGATTTGGGAACAATGCAGGGTGGCAAAACCCATGGGCCTTGACTGAAGTTTAATTTAAGGGGAAGGGGGAAAAAACACCAATATAAATTTCAAAGTGTTTTCAATAATCTCCGTTTTAGGGGTAAAGGTTGCTTTTCATTTGCTGTGAGCAGAACATGTCATACATATAGACAAACATATTTGTGCCTTTCTATAATGTCAAATTTTACTGAACAATAATAACTCACAAGGTGTGTTTGGGATTGGAGAGTGAGTAAGAATTTGTCAAGAAGTCCCGGTTTCCATGACAGCTAGCTGAGATAAGCAGAGACTTGTTTTGATTCCTGTTTTAATTACAAATAAGAACACTCAAATCACACAGGACATGACATACAGTTTGTGCGTGTGAACGCATGCATGCATGCATGTGAGGGTGGAGAGGGAGAAGGAGCAGGAGCTGGAGAGGAAGAGGAAGGCTATAAAGAGTTTAAGCCACATTAGAGTTGAAGGAGTTTCAATGATACCTGGCTGAGAGTGTTACAGACCGTGGGTCTGCTGTGGGATACAAGATTCTCTGGTCCAGGAAGGCACAGGTCTGGCTGAGATGACAGACAGAAACAACCACACACACACAGTGGAGGTTTGAATCTGAATGTATTTTGGAGCTCTAAGGCAAGGATTTTTATAAAGGAAGAGTTGGTATTACCATTTCAAAAGATGTAGCCACTGAGGCAGGCACAATTATCATAGCCATTTGGTACAAGGAAATGCAAAATCAATCAGGTACAAAGTTTCTCAAGTAACAGATACAGAAGATCAATTTACAGATGCCATCAAACTTCCTGATTAGAATACAGAGTCACTCATAGTTTACAATAAACCTTCAAAGAGTTTGAAGTTTCTTATACCACCTGGGTCTTTAACAAGCTCTTGTGAGAAATCCTTATCTAACATTTAGCCTTCTACCTTGTAAAACAAAACTTCGGTGACTTAATCAATGTTTTCAGTACCAGAGTGCCAGAGCCATCCTCATACACATACACACAGCCATAAAAACCTGCATGTGGTTGGAAGGTTGTAATTATGTAAACAACTATGAGACAAAGCATTGCAATTCTTAAAAGGGAGTTTGGCGGTCAGTGAATCGACTTCAAAGACCGGATTATCAGCCAGGCGGTAGGAATCCCTGTGAAGAGAGAAAAGGAGGAAGTCAGGGCAAACTGCTACTTGAGAACTACAGGCTCATCTTAAATAGCTAGAGAGTAAGAGAATATAGCAAATTGCCAGGTGAGATTTCTGCTTCTAAATTTACAGAGAGTTCCGTTATTCCCAGGAGACATTTCTTTTTTCCGCCTCTGTCTGTAAAATATCAACTTTACAGACTTCACTGGGCCACCACGGCATGAGAGGCTGAGGCCGGAAGCTGATGTGGATTTGGAATATTCTCTGCACAGGTCAGATGACTAACTCTGCTGGAGACGCTACTGTAAAGCCACACCATGGGACAGCGGTGGATGTAAGTAAGCATCTTAGTCGAGTTGAGTTGGAGCAAAGTGAGGGGCTATCAAACGTGTCCCGATGAGAGCAGAAAACAAGTCCTGGTGAGTGGGTGACAACCGGAGAGGGCCATGGCAATAATGGGACCAATCTAGGACAGTTCAGAGTTCTCAACCTGTCAATCCCCTGATATGCACATGATGTAATTTCGAGACAGATCAGTGGGGACCACTGTCATTGGTATGTGTTCTCTTCTTCAATGGGGCCCAGGTGAGGGCGGGTCACCCTTTCCTTGGTCTGGCATGGTGGCTAAGTTTTCAAGCCTGTTTTCCTCTTACGCTTTTCATATGTCCACAAGCTCACATGACCCTATGGTCCCAGCTTACTCTGAAAGATTTCTAGGGTGGCATGCTTTCTACTCTAGGGAATAGTTACTATTAGTCCATACCTCTGGCGCTGGATGTATGCTATTGTTTACATATCCAGCAAGGTATAGAACATCCTACACATGCATTGCACTCAGGATAGAGTCAAATGCTGCTTGTGAAATGGATTCCCTTGGGGCAAGTGATAGCTCTCTCTCTCTCTCTCTCTCTCTCTCTCTCTCTCTCTCTCTCTCTCTCACATACACACACACACACACACATACACACCACTGTTTCATACAATATGGAATAATTTAGAGCAAGATACAACTTGATCTCAACATCATCAATGCTGCCAGACCAACATAGCCATTATGTATCCACAAAGTCTTCCTATTTCCTTGATCATTAAATGAAGATTTTTACATTAGGTTAAATGTTTCTGAAGTGGAGACACATTTTGCAGTAAATTTATACATTTGGCATTGTAGAGACAGCAACAGTTTTCTTTCTACCTACATATTAACTAACACATTAAGCAGCACCTTTGCATTAAAAGCAATATACTTGGCCTTTTAGTACTTCGTTCCCAACACCAGTCAGGACTTGCACAGCCACTGAGGAGACACAAACCTTCCACCCTTAGTTGGTTAATAATCTCTAAAATCTCAACAATTGTATCAGCAAGCACCAAACACCAACTGAAGATCCACTTTGTGACAGGCCAGGGCTTTCTGACAGAAAAGGATCAAAAGCCTGGCTCATTCCTTAAGCTCTGTTACTGATTCTGGCAGATTTGCTGTCAGGGGACCCAAATGTCACTACCAGCTAGTATCATCAGGCTCAGGTGACAGGGCAAGGCAGAGCCACAGAGTTTATCAGAGAAACTGGAGATCTCTTCAGTGATATATAGCCAGAACAGAACAAATCATCTTCATTAGATTTTGAAGGAAATAACTGATAAAAATTATTTTGTAGCTATTTAAACTCAGAAAGAAAGCTTTCCTGGGTAAGTCAACAGGACAGTAAAAGAAGCTGTTTCAGGACTTTGTGTGTTGGTCTGTCCCATGCCTCAAGTGAGCCTATGTTGGTCTGTCCTATCTCTCAGCTGAGGAGTTCATAAGCATATCTCTTGCCTCCCAGATTGGGCCTCATGAGAACTAATGAAGGAGGATCAGGATTCTCTTCCTGCCCCATCGTGCCCTGGCCCCACTGTCTTCCTCTGCCCCTAAGCCACAGTTAGAAGCATTCTGTCTACTCTGATAAATGGATCCAAACTCAAAGATTAGACCTCATCCATTTTCTGTTAGCATATCTTTCTAATTCTTTTGTTTGTTTGTTTGTTTTAATTTTCTATATTCTTTGTTTACATTCCAAATGCTTTCCCCTTTCCCAGTTCCCCCCTCCCCATCGGTTTCATAAGCCCTCTTCCCTCCGCGCATTTCCCTGTCCTGGTATTCCCCTACAATGTTGGATCAACTCTTTTCAGAACCAGGGCCATCTCTTTCCCTCTTCTTGGGTATCATTTGATATGCTAACTGTGTCTTGAGAATTCAGAGCTTCTGGGCTAATTAATATCCACTTATCAGTGATTGAATTCCATGCGTATTCTTTTGTGATTGGGTCACCTCACTTAGGATATTTTCCAGTTCCAACCATTTGCCTAAGAATTTCATGAATTTATTGTTTTTAATTGCTGAGTAGTATTCCATTGTGTAAATATACCACATTTTCTGTATCCATTCCTCCATAGAGGGACATCTGGGTTCTTTCCAGCTTCTGGCTGCTATGAACATAGTGGAGCATGTGTCCTTGTTGCATGCTGGGGAATCCTCTGGATATATGCCCAGGAGTGGTATAGCACGGTCCTCCAGAAGTGTCAATATCCAGTTTTCTGAGGAACCGCCAGACTGATTTCCAAAGTGGTTGTACCATCTTACAATCCCACCAGCAGTGGAGGAGTGTTCCTCTTTCTCCACCTCCTCTCCAACACCGCTGTCTCCTGAGTTTTTAACCTTTAGCCATTCTGACTGGTATGAGGTGAAATCTCAGGGTTGTTTTGATTTGCATTTCCCTAATGAATAATGATGTTGAACATTTCTTAAGGTGCTTCTCAGCCATCTTGCCAAAAGCAATCTAATCCTTTTATAAAAGTGTCAAGAATATAAGTAGGGTTTTCCCCCTCTTAGTACCAAGAAAAACCTCAATAGAGAAAATGCTATCACAAGATAGACCTACAGGCAAGCCTATAGGGCATTTTCTTAATTAGTGATTGGTGAAGAAGCACCCAGGCCATGGGATGTAGTGCCATACCTGGGTTGGAGGTCTTGCGTTTCATAAGGAAGCAGGCTGAGCAACCCATGTGGACCAAGCCAGTGAGCATCACTCCATACAGTTCTGCATCAGCTCCTGCCTCAAGGTTCCTGCCCTATTTGAGTTCCTGTCTGACTTCCTTCACTGATGATCAGTGACGTGGAAGTATAGGCCAAATAAACCATTTCCCTCCAAAGTTGCTTTGGTCATGAATATATTAACCTATCTTTTCCAGTAGCTGTGGTAAAACAGTCTGACAAAAGCCTCTTAACGGAGTAAGGGTTTTGTTCTGGGTCACTATTCCACGGAACAGTCATGGCTGGGAAATAAAGGCTTCCTGCAGGAAGATGAGGCATGTGGTCATACCACATCCACAGTCCACTTCACTTCTCATCTGTAAGACTCTCGGTGCAGATTCATGCAGGCTCTGTGCATGGCGATCCATTCTCTGTGACTCCACAAGTATGTCAATCGTATTGTATCCAGAAGCCCTTCTTTTGTTGCTATAATCCTCTTCCCCTGTCTTTTACACTCTTACTTCTTCCTCTTCTGCAAGGTTTCCTGAACCCTGACAGGAGGGATTTGATGGAGATATCCTATATAGAGTTGAGTGTTCCAAGGTTGCTTATTCTCTGCATATTGTCTTGCTTTAGGTCTCATTTGTTTGCATCCACTGCAAGGGGAAACTTCTTGGATGATGGCTGATCATGGCATGATCAAGTGTATAACAGAACATCATTTCAAGTCATTTTATTGCTAAGTTCTTTTAGTAGAACAATAATTTGTTTCTTTTTTCCCTAGGTCCATAGGCTATCTAATCCCAGGTTCTGAGTCACCCAAACAGTACTGGGCATGGGTATGGGTATGGGTATGGGTATGGGTATGGGTATGGGTATGGGTATGGGTTCCATCTTGTGGAATGGGCCTTAAGTCAAATCAGATATTGGTTGGCTACTCCCACCAATTTGCCATCATTGTGCGATCTAATGTACCTTGTAGGCAGGACACCATTGTAGATCCAAGAGTTTGTAGTTGTGCCAGTATTTATGTTCCTCCTTTGGTAGCATGCAAAGTGCCATTCTGTACTAAAAATGCTAGCCTACAGGGATGAAGGCTCTAAGAAAGCACGGGCTTGACATCTCCATGTTCAATGAGTTGTGTCACTATTATCTTTAGCAATATAGACTTGCTGCCCATTTGTAGAGAGCAACCTGTAGTTGAGGCAACAGCCATGTTTGCTTGGAGGTTCCCATGGGACCCCTTTGACCAACAACTAAATTAGATAGAACTCATTCCTTCTATTGGAAGCTTTATTAGGTGACAAGAGTTGGGGCTCTGTCTCCCCCATTATTTCATTTAGATCACTTTTCTATATGTATTAGGAAAGTCTACTGTACTAGATTTCCATACAACACCTCAAATGACCTTCATTTTAGAAGTCTCTCCTTATATTCTCTTCTTCATCCCCTCTACCCTCATCCTCCCCACTTAATCTTCCTGTTCTAGCATCCCCTTCCCTTCCATCCTTAAATATCTATGCTATTTCCCTTTTCTAGAGAAATATATATCTACCCCGACTTCCAGAGTTCTTTACACCTAACCTCTACAGTTCTATAGAATGTAGCTTGCATTGACTTAAGAGCTAATCTCCAGACATAAGTAAATATATGTCATATTCTAGTTCCATCCATTTACCTGAAATTTTCATTATTTAATTTTTTAACTGCTGAGTAATATTCCATTGTGTAATCATGCTATTCTCTCTACCCAATAATCTGTTAAAGGACATCTAGGTTTAATGTCTTTC
Organism: Apodemus sylvaticus; assembly: GCF_947179515.1. NCBI lineage: Eukaryota > Metazoa > Chordata > Mammalia > Rodentia > Muridae > Apodemus > Apodemus sylvaticus. The sequence continues at coordinate 17,918,099 of NC_067482.1, read as the reverse complement.
TATTACAAATAGCATAGCAAGTATCTCTGTAGTAGCATGAAGCATCCTTTGGGTACATCCCTTGAGGTGGTTTGATTCTCATCTCCCTAAGGAACTGCCACACTGACTTCCGTAGTGGCTGTACAAGTCTCACCAGCAATGGATGAATGTTCCCTGTGCTCCACACCCTTGCCAGCATGCACTGTCATTTGTTTTATTGATCTTAGTCAGTCAAGCAGGTTTAAGATAGAATCTCAGAGGACTTTTCATTTGTATTTCCCTGATGACTAAGGATATTAAATACCTCTTTGAGTCTCTCTCAGCCATTTGAGTTTTCTCTTTTCAAAATTCTATATTTAGATATGCACTCCATTTTTAAATATTTATCTTCTTGAATTATTAGTCCTCTATCTGATGTCTAGTTGCCACTTTGTCCAAATGATGGTGTCCTTGGCCTTACAGAAGCTTTTTTGATTTCATTGTTTCCGTTTATTAATTGTTGATCTTAGTGCCTGTGCTAATGGCATTCTGTTCAGAAAGTCTTTTTCTGTGCCAATGAGTTCCAGGCTATTCCCCGTTTGTTTTCTACAAGGTTCAGTTTATCTAGTTTTAGGCTGGGGTCATTGATCCACTTGGAGTTGAGTTTTGTGCAGGATGGTAAGTATGGATATATTTGCATTCTTGTACACACAGCCATTCAGTTTGCTAAGCACCATTTGTTGAAGATCCTGTCTTTTTTTTTTCCAGTTGTATTTCTGGTTTCATTATTAAAAAAAAAATCAGGTGTCCATGGATGTGTGTGTGTGTTTAGATCTGTGTCTTCAATGTGATTCAATTGATCAGTGTGTCTGCTTTATGCCAGTATCATGCTGGTTTTATTACTATAGCTGTGTAGAACAACTTGAGAGGTAGAATGGTCTTTTACTATTCAGGATTTGTTTTAGGTATACTGGGCATTTTGTGTTTCCATGTGAAAACTGTTCTTTCCAATTTTGCGAAGAAGTGTTTTAGAATACTGATGGGAACTACACTAAATCCCTACATTGCTTTTGGGAGAATGGCCATTTTTACTGTATTAATTCTACCAATCCATGAGAGTGGAATATTTTATTCCCTTCTAATATCTTCTTCAGTTTCTTTCTTCAAGGCTTTGAAGTTTTTACCATACAAGTCTTGTTCACAGGCTTGGTTAGAGTTATCCCAAGATACTTTATCTTATTTGAGGCTATTGAGAAAGGTGTTATTCTCTGATTTCTTTCTCCACCCATTTATTTACCATTTGTACATAAGAAGGCTGCTGATTTTCTTTTAGAATTAATTTTTACACCACTACTTTGTTGAACATGTTTATCAGCTGTAGGAGTTTCACACTGGAATTTTTAGGGCTACTTATATGTACTGCCGTATCTCCTGCAAGTAAATATACTTTGAATTCTTCCTTTCCAATCTGAATCCTCTTGATCTCCTTCAGTTGTCATATTGTTCTAGCTAAGACTTCAAGCACTATATTGAATGGCAAATAGAAAGTAGACAACCTTGTCTTATTCCTGATTTTAACAGAATTGCTTTGAGTTTAAGATCAATTTCTTTCTTACTCTATCTAACAAAAGACAAGGCAGATTGGTCATCCTGAATAATGGTAGGGGGATATTATTCTTGCCTGTGCTTTACCTCACCAGGGAAGACCAACAAAGATAATGTGATGGAAGGGTATTTGTAGATTACCATGAGTCTGAGAACTTGGGAGATAGACTGGAAAAATCACAAGGTTTGGGCAAGCCTAGGCATAATAAGTACTAGGCAACTCAGAGCTATATAACTAGATCCCGCATTTATAAAATAAAATTAAAAATAAACAGAAAGAAAGGTGAGTACTTCAAAAGGTTAATGAGCAAACCTCTTTCTGTAGAATGGACTGTTGGAGCTTGAAAACTTTAAGACTGGCCTCACAATGAAGAGGGAAAGGAATGTGGTTAGATACTCATTTCAGAGTCAAGTATCAGAGGCTGGTGAAGAACAGAATAGAGAATGATCCATGAGGTGAATCCCTGGGAGCCACAGAAATCAACAGAGGAAAAAGACATCTCCGGGAAGTGAAGCTGTGTTCCCACCTTTGAAAGAGAGAGAAGATAAGGTTAGGTTGTCTGCTAACGTTGAGGAATCCAGTCTTGTATTGACAACTGATGGGGAAAGTTCTACAGATAGGATTAATGAAAGAAGGAACTGCTGGACAGTGGGGAGGAAGAAGATGAAATTATAGTTGAAGCTACAGGAGGTTTGATGAATGACTCCTGTTGGATTCCTAGAAAACTGTGAGGAAGACATGCTTATTGAGCAGAATTAAGTCTTAATTTGACTCCCTTAGAATTGGGAAGGGAACCTTGATGGTGTCTAAGTAGAATCTTGGAAGAGAGAAGCTGGGGAAAGATATGAATAGTATTTAGTCTATAGCAGAATAGTACTTACTTCTCAGGCATGTCTAGTAAGACAGAACACTGGTTGGGATTACCCACCTCTCACCCACTATCTCACTCTGCACAATACGCTAAGCTTCTATGTTAGCTGACTTATTAATTTTAAGTGGCTAGTTTTAGATCTAGTTTTACATTCAGTGTGTGTGCACGTGTATGCATGCATGCAAGAGGTCAAAGTACAGATTATAAGAGTTAATATTGTTTCGATGTGGATCCTTGGCATTGAATTTATTTGCCTCCTGAGCCATCTCACCAGCCCGGATTCAGTCTTGTTTCTAAGGACTAAATAGGAAGCTAAATTATTCTGTTCTTAGTGCTATTTACAAGAGGCAAGAAAGTGCAGAAAGCACAGGGCAAGATCGGGTTTCCCTTAGACTCGTTCTTCATCATTGTCTCTGGGGGAGGAACAGCGGAGCAGAACTAAGGAAAACCTTGGACCTTACCCATTGTTAAGAGGTGATATATTGTATAAGGTGATGAAATGGAACAGAGTCAAGCTCAGTAAAGCACATGGATGAGATAGCAGAGCATAAAGCAGACCAAGACATCAGCAGACAAAGACGAGGAGAAAACCACAGCAAAGGTCTGGAGAAGAGAAAGAGAGTGAAGGTTCAAAGAAGAGAAACAGTGAAGATGGAGCACATGGACTGTCTCCAAAGATAAAAACACTGTGAAAGATTAAATGATAAAAAAATAAGTAAAGTATGCTTAGCTTGACATATGAACCATGAAAAACTATTCATCCCAGCTTTATTAATTACAACAAATAGATTTCCTTCAGTCTACCAATATATACACAGTAAGCTAAAATAAGATTCTGTCTGTCTCTGTATCTCTCTCTCTCTCTCTCTCTCTCTCTCTCTCTCTCTCTCACACACACACACACACACACACAAATAACTTTCTGACAGGTAAATGCACCCTTCTACTCTAACAACAATTGAAATCATGTGCTGAAGCTTTCTAGACGTCTTAGGCATCTTCTCTGAACTGTCAGCACACACACAGAGTGCTCTAACAAGGTTTCCATAGTGATTGCTGTGGCAGGGTGTCATTTACACATGTCACTAGGGGCAAAACTGAAGTGTCAGTTAAAAGTGACATTGACTGGAGCCACTTCTCTACTTTCAGCCCAAAGAGAGACATAAGATTGTCTCTGATGAGTAGAAAGTCTTCTACCAAACAAAGCTGTTTAAAAGAGGAAAGGGATGTTCAGAGAATGCGTTCCAGCAGTTCAGTGGAGCAAAGAGGGAGGAAAACTACTTTGTCTTCAAAAGGGGTAGGAATTTGTGAGACTAGACACAGATCAAGGGAAAAATAGAAGAAGGTAGGCAGCCAATAAGCAAGCAGCCTCCACAGCCAAGGATGAGAGGAATAAAACTAACCACCTCCTAGTAATGGAGGTTGTGGGAAACATCAAAAAGAAATTAGGTAACATTCATATTTCATGATTTCCTCTGTGGTCCCTTTTCATCACATTGCTCATAACCCTTTTAATCCTGTGAATGCCAAACATGTGCTTGTCTGATAGGAAATGCAGAACAGGATGCTGAATTCCACATCCGAGTCTAACATAGAAAACAGAGTAGTCATTGAAGATAAGACTCAAAATCAAGGGTTTAGCATCACCTGGAAATGAGAGTGAGGTGACTTTAAGACAACGAAACCATGGAACCTAAAATAACAGCCATAAGAAAACTGAGGACAATGTCCTTTCGAGCCTGGCACACCCAATCATTTTTGAGTAACTTTACTTAAATGTTTAAGGAAAGAAGTTCCTGCCATTTGATTTATACATGGTGACCTCCAGTAGTTTCCCTCATTCTTATAAAAAGAACATTCCTCAAATATCATTGCACTCTTAGTATGTTATGTACACGCAGTAAGTGGTCAATAAGAATTTTTTAGATACGTGACTCAAATTTTGTGAATGAAAAACTTTCTACCTTATCAGGAAAACATTAGACATTTTCTTGGTTGTACCACAAAAGTCTGAAGAAGAAAACGTAAATGGAGAACCAAGTGAGGTAGTCGTGCATTTTATATTCAAAGTCCTGCGACAGGGAAGGGACTCGTATTCACATATCAGATCTGGCCTTGAAAAGTGTGAATAACAAAGCTAGGTGTGGAACTAAGGAGAGACAGTAAAGTACAGGGGGAGAAGAGTTTTTCCAGAGGTCCAGGGATATTAGCAAAGAGGCCTTAGTCCAGCAGATGAACAGAGCCTGACCAATGTACAGGATGCTAAAATAATTGATTTCAGTTTCTCTGATGGCAGCACTCATACTCACAGGAGATCCTGGAGGGAAAACACTAGGGAGAATTGGTCTACAACATCCAACAAGCCAGCAGTAATCCCTAAGTCCAGTATGCTGACCCAAGGCTGTAAATGAGAGAAACAAGGCCACAAAGAAAAGGCCAGGTGAGTAGGACCCTCTGCCAAGCTTCCTGGAATAGGAAGTTTTCTTCTTAGTACTTTATTCTACTATACATGTGCTTGCTTAAAAACATACAAAAAAATCCTTGGTGTTGTGGGAAATATTAAAAAAGACCAACCTGCCAACTCTCCTGCCCCGCCATGGTGTGACACTATGTCCCTTCGGGTCCCACTCAGCGTGACCCCAGCTCCCCAGCAGGAAGCCTGGCCATATCTCTGGTGGGGTCCTGCCAGTTCATCTAGCTTTCCTTCACACATCGCCCCACACTCATCCCACGGTCTGTCAGCTCATCACCCAATAACCCAATAAAGCACATTTTTTTAAAATTTTTCTATATTCTTTGTTTACATTCCAAATGATTTCCCCTTTCTTGGTTCCCCTCTCCCCATAAGTCCCATAAGCCCTCTTCCCTCTGCCCTTTCCCCAATCACCCCCCTCCCACTTCCCTGTCCTGGTAATCCCCTACATTGCTGCATCAAGCCTTTCCAGGACCAGGGCCTTCTCCTTCCTTCTTGGGAATGATTTGATATGTGAGTTGTGTCTTGGGTATTCAGAGCTTCTAGGCTAATATCCACTTATCAGTGACTGCATTCCATGTGTGTTCTTTTGGGAATGTGAATTCACTTAGGATATTTTCCAGTTCCAACCATTTGCCTAAAAATTTCATGAATTCATTGTTTTTAATTGCTGAGTAGTATTCCATTGTGTAAATATACCACATTTTCTGTATCCATTACTCCATTGAGGGACATCTGGGTTCTTTCCAGCTTCTGGCTATTATAAATAAGGCTGCTATGAACATGGTGGAGCATGTGTCCTTATTGCATGCCAGGAAATCATCTGGGTATTAATATTAATTAGTTAGCCAATTCGATTTATGTATATTATAAAAACAATTACAAGATGCCTATACAGTAATCTTAGAGCCAATTGACAATGATCAAAACCTTATCCCAAATTTCTAACATTTGATAAACTTACATCAGCTGCCATTCCTCTTCCCCTCCTCCTACCTCTGTGTCTCTCCCCAACTCCTAGCTCTGCCTCCCTTTCCTGTCCAATCACAGGCCTTCCAGTGCCCCAATGTGATTGGACAGGAAATATACTGCAACACTTGGCACATCTTTGTTATCATTTTCAATGTTGGCCTTTTTAAAGGTCAGATAATCTCCAGCAACTTGCATTTTACACTGTCTTACTGTTCTATTGCTGTGAAGAGACACCATGACCATGGCAACTCCTATAAAAGAAATCATTTAATTGGGTCTGGCTTACAGTTCCAGACCTTTAGTCTATTCTATGGCAGGCGGGTAGACATGGTGCAGGAGAAAGAGCTTTGCCTCCTACATCTGAATCCTCACGCAGCAGGGAGAGAGAAACACTGGGACTGGCTTGAAACCCCAAAACCCACTTCCTCTACTAAGGCCACACCCACCCCGGAAGGCCAACCTCTTCAAATCCCTCTCAGGTTGTGTCACTCCCTAATGACCAAAGACTCAAATATATGAGCCTAGGAGGTGGGGGAGGAGGAGTTGGGCGGGGGAGGGCCATTCTTATTCGAACCACCACATACATAAACCTGTCATGTTTCACCAAAGGAGGAAACACTTTTCTGATGAAATCTAAAGCAAAAGACTTTGTCCTTAAGAATTAAAGGGCAGGTTTTAATATTAACGCAATTCTTCCATACAGCAGCAGACAAATGAAGACCATGACAGCGGTTCTTAGTCTGTTGTTCCTTTGGAAAAGCAAGGCAGAGAGGATAAACCCAAGACAATAGAAGGTATTGTCCGTGGGTCAAAAGAAGGGTTACTTGCGGCCATAAATATCACCCCATATAAATATGGAACTTAGCACCAGCTTTCTTCATGTAGTGGGAAGAGGCATGCTCAATTTAAAAGTCAGTGATTCTTCATTGAGTTTTCTATTGTTAGGAGTTGACATAGCATGAATAATATATAGAAGCCTGCCATACAGACTAGCTTCATTATACCAGAATAATTACTTCAATAGCAAATAGAGAAGCACAAAAAGTTATTTTATTCTCCTGGAAACATAAACTGTGCTTTCAAATTTTGTTTTTGAAAAATATATTTTTTTAAATTCTTGACACTGGATGATTTTTTTTCAAAGTACTTTGAGAGCTCACAGAAGAAGATTGCTCTCAAACACAAAATGCTGAGCATTTTTTTTCTTACTGTAAAAAATAAGGACTCTTCCCAGCTCATCAAGTCACTTTTTAAAACCAAGTGAAGCTCTTATTTTTCCTCCCTTTCATATTTTCCAGAATATCTCTAGGCAATTTTCCAGAAACTATTTGTTTTCTTTCGCTTTAACGAAAGGGGCCTTTCCTTAACACCTGAAGTCACCTTTCATGTTGGAAGGCGCTTTTATGATCCTGCTGCCTTTATGTCCATTGTTATGGAGTCCATAAAACAAGGCTTAGCCACTTCTGAAAGCTGTAGAGCACAAGGAAGACTGCTGAGATGGGGAATAATTGAGGCGGAGGCAAGTCATTCACTGTTGTGACAAGGAAGAGCTACCAACACCTTTAGCACATTTAGCAGAGGCCCAAAGGCAGACAGGGAAGTGGAGACATCTTGCTAGGGAACAAATGGAAGGTACCAGGTAGGATCTGGTTAAAATGATTGGCCCTGGGATGCTAGAGAGAGAATACACGAGTGCAGGGCAGCTGCATCCAGTGAGTCATGCTTGGCCCTGAATCAAAAGCAAAGTGGAAAAGAGAAGCTCTTAGAATTAAATATCCCCTGCCCAAAGTGGAGTAGAGTTGTAGAGTTTGTGGTATGGTTTCCATGGCTGTTGCTACAGAGGCGGTGGGACAGAGTTTTCCTTCCTGGCTACAACCTGTGGCATATTCAGGTCCTTGGCCTCCCTTGTCTTCACGGTTGCTCTCTATTTGTAAAGGTGCACATGAAAAGAGTTACAGTTGCATTGCTTCAGAGATCGCTCACTCCCTTTTCATCGATGCCCTTTGAAGTCATCTTGAACTATTCCCATCATCACTATGGACGTCTGAGGAGAAAGAAGTTCCTCTGAACAAAACCCAAGACATAGAAAATGATCAAGTGACCAAGCCAAAAGAAAAATATATATATTATCAGTTCCTAAGAGATACATGTGTAAAACCCGAACCATCTTAATTTACTGGGCCTCCTGAATGAACCATGTGGAGATAGAATCAATGCAAAACTCATGAGGAATTTTTATTGTAACCAGCATGCTGGGGCCACTCTGCACACGAAGAGAGAAGGACCCCGCATCTTGTGCTGCAAGGGATTTTATACCCTCCTCAGGGCTGCTGCCATTAAGCACAATGTGATTGGCAGAACAGTGTTACATTCAAACTAATTGGTCGTTAGATGATGATGTAGGTGGCCCACAGTCAGTCATTCGGAATGTGTCCCCACCCTTAGGCCAGTCTCCCCCTCCCCCTTGTGGTCTGAGGAATGCAACCCAGCCCCTGATCTTTTTAAGGTTCTTGAGTTAACTCTTTCACATGGACCTAGAAAAGTCCAGTTGGCAAACCCAGGTCAAGAATAGTGTGTTTGGCTGTCATAGCTTGGATCTTGAATGTTGCCCAAAGCCCATGTGTTGTGGAGGATTGGTCCTCAGCCTTTGTGCTTTTAGGTGGTAGAATCTTTAGGAGGTAGAGCCTGACAGAAGCATGTTAGGTCAATGGGAGTGTGATCCAAAGGAGATATTAGGCCTCTGGAGTTCTCTTTCTCTCCCCAACCTCCTTCTCCCTCCTTCTTAGCATTATGAACAGGTCTCCTCTACAAAGCCCATCAGCCACAATGTACTATGTTGTCACCAACTTAAAGCAGAACCAATCACCATGAACCAAAACTTCTGAAAGCATGAGCCAACACAGACATTTCTTTATTTTCAGCTCATTATCTGAGACACTATGTCACAGTGATGAAAATCAGGCTGATATAATTGGCCATGAGGCTGGATCAACCTTAGAGAAATAAGTTGCCTTTTTCCTGTGGTAAAACTTCTTGCACCTAAACTGTTACATTGTTGTCAGTTAAACAAAAATTAATAATGGCATAGCTGCCGCCATGATTAGCCAAAAGAAATCTAGGGTGATCATCCATCACGGCTCATGCCAAGGAGTTGAAGCTGATCTGTGTTCCTTTGGAACAGAGGTGATGCCATTGAAACGTCTGCCAATGTTAGCAGAAGCTTGTGGCAGCCTTTTCTGGCTTAATGATTCCCACAGGTGAGAACACCACTTTGATTGTTTGCATAAACAATGAGTCAGAAATGTCTACAGGTGAAAACACAAAATAATCAAAGGTGTTGTTGTTCTGGAGTTAGTGACTGAATCAGAATTTTTAGTCTTGGTGATTTATAGAATTGGGGCTTTTATGTCCAGACAGGTCTCAGAATACTATTCCCAAGATGTAGGAAGTGCTTGTCTGAGAAAAACAGACACAAACACACTGCACACAGGGCAATTGGTATCTAGCAGAGGTACCGCGGAGCACTAGGAAGAAAGGAGCCATTCATTGCTTAAGGTCAGAATCAAGATCTACAGCACATGGGTTACACAATTTTTTTATTACTTTCATAGGTTACACGTATTTGGCTCACTGCCGTACTAAGGTTGCTAAAACTTAGAATAACTTAAGTTCTTATTATTCATTAAGATAAGTCTTTTTCGAGACAGGGTTTCTCTGTGTAGCCCTGGCTGTCCTGGCACTCACTCTGTAGACCAGGCTGGCCTCGAACTCAGAAATCCACCTGCCTCTGCCTCCCAAGTGCTGGGATTACAGGCATGCGCCCTATTAGATAGTCTTGTTTCAAGTCATGGGTCACACAGGACAGGTGGAAACATCCTAAACTGTAATCCCCATGTTCCTATTTTACTAAACCAGAATTTATGCCAGAAGTTTTACATCAGGACCCATGGTGGACTGTCTCACAATCAATAAAATGAGGGCAATGACTATTAGAACAATGTTATAAAAGAGAATGACTATATTCTAATCTAAAAAGGGTCCTCAGAGGAAGGAAAGAAGAAGGTAGTGAGAGACCCCAATTCAAAAATGTAAAAGTTTTTAGACCCCTAGCAAACAAGCCTCAACATGTTCACTCAACAGCTGCCTGACTTTGAGAAAGGGCCCCTGAGGTCAAGTACGCCCCGATCTCGGAAATAGCCAAGATTTGCTTAACTGATCCTGAGATGCCCTGTTTCAGGAACTGGCTGACCAAAAAGAATGTCTGCATGACTGCCTTGTGACTATCTTTACCATGTTCTATACTTTTCCATTACCCCTATCTCCCCCTCCTTGTTTGCAGTTTTTTCCTTTAAAAGTCCCTGACTCCAGTTACTCGGGGTCAATCTTCTCTGACCCTGTGCAGTTACGAGACGACCCCAGTGCACTAGTTTCTCCCGAATAAACCTCATATGTTTACATCAAGAACGGTCTCCTGTGAATTCCTTGGGTGTCGCTTTATCCCAAGATTTGGGTGAGGGTCTCCCCTCCTTGGGGGTCTTTCGGTAGATACTATAAAAAAATTTTAAAGAAGTAATAAACAATGGTAAGATAAGTGATTATAAACACCCTGTGAAAAAACAAAGCAGAAATCCCTCAGTAATTCTGCCCCAGTTCTATCACTTTTCCAACTTAGGTACAGTAATCAATTCACCATGCCATTGATGAGCTTCATGGAGAGATTGGATGAATGCCCATCTGACTTAAAACTTTAACTTAACTGCTGTGTTACCAAAGTAGAAAGTCCCAGGATAATATGAAGGAACTGTCAAAGGAATTGTGAAGTACAGAGTGCAAACACCACTGCTAGCAGCTTGGCACTACCAGGGGGTCACAGAATCCTTAAGAGCTACAGATGACGCTAGGTTCTCCAGGTTATTCATAACATGCCTTTAAAAACAGTCTGTAATGTGAACCTGATCCTCCCCTCTCTTCTCCTCCTGACCCTCCCACTCTCTCTTCTTGGCTCTGAGTTGAGCAGTTTTGCTCCACCACGTTCAGCTATGACTCACTCACTACCTTACCAGTGAGCCCTCCCAGACTGTTAGCCAAAACAGCCCCTTTCTCTTTGGTCTTGGGTATTTGTTATAGGTTCTAAAGCTAATGAACACAGTATGTTTACCTTTTAATGCTTGCTTTCTAGTCTTTGGCTGATTGACAAGCTCTAGAACATTCAATCAATTCTAATTGGTTGCATTTTGTCTTCTCTGAATATTATAGTCTAAATAACATCTTAAACTAATAAAGGCACACCTGCTTGATATTCTGCAGGTTAGTTGCAGTTTTGAAATAGAATTCACCAAAAAACAAGAGGTCATAATTCACAATGGCGGCTTTAGCACATCTGAGTCGGGAATGGAAAGTTTTGAAGTCCAGGTCAATGGAGGCAGGAGGATCCTTGCAGCTTAACATCCAGTTCATTTTGCTGAGTCATTGAGCCTGGGATTCCTTGAGAGATTATGTCTCAGAAAGAACAGTAGAGCACAGCACTCTCTCCATTACCACAAAAGGAAGTGTCTCTTGGTAGATTCTTCTCACATTGCTGGTCCTTGGATAGAAACATCTTTTATATGTGATGGACAGTTTAAAGAAAAATCTTATCAACAAGCATTACATAACAATTAGGATAGACTAGTTTAAGCAGCAAGTCTCAGAAAATCTGAAGACTATAAAAGGAAACTGGGCTTGCAAAATACAATCTGGAATTGCTTGTCAAATTCAGTGTTTAAGCCCTGGGTTTAAAAACCATTCTTATGATTTAAAAGATATACTTGCAAGTAAAATTATTAAAATTTTAAAATAAGGTAAGAACAGAGGAAGACACTGGCCATCCTCAACACATCTTCGCACAAAGTAAGTCTACATACATGAGCATGCACACATAAACACAACATGCCTACAAAATAACAAAATCAAAATTTAAAAGTGAGGAGGGTTGTCCAATTCTAACAAAAATATAAAATCATTCAAAATGAGTTTTTAAAAACCTATATATAAAATTTTCAATAAATATTAAAGGGCAGAATGCAAAAGAACAAAAGACAAAAAACAAAAACAAAAACAAAGAAACAAAAACAAAACCCTCCAGAGCTGGTGCCATTGTACAAGAGCTGGTGTGCAGTTGCTGAGCCATGTAAGTCTGCAAACACAGGAGACTAGGCAGGCACTGCACCTGACTGAGCCTGAGCTCTGAGGAGAACAGGCTGTGTCTTGGTGAAATGTCATGGGAAGCTTAAATACCCAACAGCTGTCCAGATGAGGATGGATAGAAGCTATTTATTCAAAGGATGGACGTTGTCTCCTGTGTGTAGCACAGCCACATGGACAGGCCCATCAGTAGAAACCATACATAGTGAAAAACAGAAATAGTTTTAAGTATGATCTTTCTGAAAGTTGTCTGGACTTGAAAACCTGAGAAAATCTAACTGGATAGAAGGTATCTTGGATAATTACTCAGGGATACATACAGACTTTACTTGGTAGATGTTGACTTGTTTTTTGAGGTATATATGTGTGTGTGTGTGTATGTGTGTGTGTAAAACATATATATATAGATACATATGTATCTATATATATATATATATATATATATAATATGGTACAACATATGGAGAATATATATGTTGTTATATTATTCATATAATTTATATTCATTAATAAGTCATTAATCATAACTTTTGCCTATAACCAATCAATTCTCCAAACAAATAGACATATATATATGTGTATATATATATATATATATTCTCCATATGTTGTGCCATATTATATGGATATGTGTATGTGTATGCTATGAACACACAGTGTGCATGTGTATATATACTGATATATATATGTATATACACATATATGGTCTCTATATATGATACCATATATATATGTGTGTGTGTGTATCACATATACATATATATATACACATATATACATACATATTCACGATGTATATATGTGTATGTATACATATATGTATAGTAATATATACATATATGTGTGTGGATGTCTTGTACAGTCCTGAATTTTAGTAAAAAATACTTTGTGAGTGACATGAATATCATACTTAAGCAGCAAAGCCAATTTGTTGAGTGTTGGAACAGGAATGAGATGGGATTTTTAAAAGAAACATCTCAATCTTGACATGCATATAGCTAGTTGTTCGGATTAAAAAAGAAAGCCCTGTCTGTTGGCCTTGGAGACTGTGGGAAATCATGTTCATCTGACATGACCTTTATTAAGTCAAACTTCTAATTTTTAAAAACTCTTGTTATGACTGCAAAAATCTGGGGTGGTCAGAGCAAAAATAAAAATATTTAAACATATAAAGCTTCATTAAAATACTTACGTTTATAACATAATTCAGGTTAGTACAGCACTGTCATTATTTTTCCTCTGTAGAAAACTGTTTTGTAAATGCATCATTGCGTGACGTCAGGCCCAGTGGTACATGCTTTACAAATAGCACTCAGGGGGCAGAGGCAGGAAGATCTCTGAATCTAATGGTCTACAGAGCAAATTCCAGAACAGCCAGGGCCACATGAGACCCTGTATCAAAAGTACCAAAAATAGTCATTTCTTTTCAAATAAGCCATTAATCATAATTTTTGCCTATAACCAATCAATTCTCCAAACAAATAGACATAAATATGACATATCACATGTAAAGGAAAGTAAGTTTCATTGTGAAATTCCATGTGGTTTAAAGTATGGCAAGAGGGGAATTTCCTTTGAGGTGGCTGACCTGAGTTTAGTATAAATGTTACATTCCGTGTTGGTCTATGCAACTCCTCAAAGTACAGACATTTTCTTTTTTCATTGGAAATTCTGGGGCTTGATTGAACTCAGGACTTTGTGCGCATTGGGTGAGTACTCTGCCACTAAATATAACCTCAGTTCTTTTTCTAACTCTTTTATCTTGAGTCAGGGTCTCAGTGAGTTGCCCAAGCTAGCCTTATATTCAGTGTATAATTCAAGCAAGCTTTAGACTTTCAATTTTTCCTACCTCAGCCTGCCAAATGCCTGTACTTACAACCTGTACCACTTAGCCTGGCAAGCAAATAATTTCCTTTCTTAAAACATTTTTTCATCGGTGTAAGCAGTTTAGCTTGTGTATATATGTACCACATACATGCAGTGCCCGTAGAGACCAAAGGCTGGCAGCAGATACTCTGGAACTAGAGTTGTAGTCCAGTTCTTTCACATGGGTACTGGGACCTACCCAGGTCCTCTACAAAAGTGGCAAGTATTCTTAGTCAATGAGCCACCTCTCTAGACCCTAAGCACAGACATTTTCTAACAATAACTACAACAGTAAAAGGAGATGTATATGTAGATGTATACACAATGGAATATGACTCAGAAGTAAAATAGAATAGCTTTCATTATAGCAACCCAGACTGAACTAGAGAACAGAATGTTAAGTGAGGTAAACAAAGAACAGAGACAAATCTTGTACATTCTCACTTACATGTAAACATTACCAACTTGGATATCAAAGAACTAGAGGTGAGATTAGTGACTACCAGGGGGAATGGGGAGAATATGGAGGGGGTAAAGGTAGAGAAAAAATGGTAATGGGTTCAGAGGTGCAGTTGGATAAAAGGAACAACTTCTCATGATCCAGTACTCCACAGGACAACCACAATTGGCCACAGTCACTTGTATATTCTTAAATAATTAGCAAAGGAATTTGAATGTTATTAACACTAAGAGATGATATTTAAGGTTATATATGTGTTAATTACCCAGCTCTGATTTATTGTACATTCTTATACATACGTTCAAACAGCATATCAGATCCAATAAACATACAACTATTGTGTAACAACTAAAAAGAAAACACATGCACATATAGCAAGTCAAAGGTAAACAGAAGGATAAGACTTCATTTAAATAAAGAATGTTTGCCCTTATAATAATGTAAGAGTTGAACACTGGCAGCATCAAAGGACTCTGCTAGCATCTAAAATTTGATTGATAGTTCCCCTTCATGAAGGTTTATGATGTGCTGTATCCTATTCTAAGCACCCTCAAAACCTTTTTGATGTGATTCTGGCAATAACCTGTTTACCAATTTGGCTCCTACCTCCCAGGTCCCTTTGCAGTTATTACTTCTTTAATTCTCAAATCCTATAATCATTTGTCAAACTGGAGATCATTATTTTCCTTGACATGCTAGCTGCAAAATTCTGGAAAAGCTAAGGCCCTTTCATACACACTCATCCTCTACTTCTGCCAACCTGCTTGTTCCTCTTCTGACAAGGGCAGGGTGGCAGGAAGGGAGTCAGCAGGCTGAGAAGGAGAGCAGCAGGACAGGTCAGACAGCGACCTGAGCTGGAGTCATCCCAGAGCCACAAGTGAGGAATCCAAAACTAGACCCAAGAGACTCAGACGCCAGCTAGACAGCCGAGTTGAAGCAAGAGAAACCTAGAGCAGACAGAGTGAAGGCCTCAGCGCAGAGCCCAGGACGAGGGCGGTGACTCCGTAACTTGGGAATGTGTGTGTGTGTGTGTGTGTCTCGCACACGCACAGGCGCCGCAGCAAACATGTGTTAAGGTGGAGCTAAGCTACAGATAATTGTGAGCCACTCCAGGTTTGGGGAACTGAATTTAGTTTCCCCGAAAGAGCTACAAGTGTCCTTAACCTCAGAGCCTCAGTTCATCTCCATCCTTTGCGGTTCTAGATGAGAAGAAATTGGATCAAGTTGTGTCTAAACACAGCTCACAATGGGGACAGACGGAGACATCGAGCCCTAATAAATGGCAGCTTTGAGAAGTCGGATTGCCAAGGGAAGCAGCTGGGGCTTGGTGATGAGCTCTGCTGCTCACTGGATGTCTGACGTGGGGAGGGCTAGGGAACCCTGAAGAGCAGGGAGGAGTGGCCCCTGGTTCTGGAAAGACTCAGTGCAGCAGTGTAGGGCAAAACCAGAACAGGGAAGTGGGAAGGGGTGGATGGGAGATCAGGAGGAGGGAAGAGGGCTTATGGGACTTTCGGGGAGTGGGGGGCCAGAAAAGGGGAACTCATTTGACATGTAAATAAAAAATATATCGAATAAAAAAAATTAAAGCCTGCCATGAAAACATAAGAAATGGAGCTGAAGCTAAAGACCCCACCCGAAGGAGAGCTAGAAATGGTGGCCTGCGGTCGTTTGCTTAAAACACAAGTACTGGGAGACAGAGGCAGGCAGATTCCTGGAGTTCACTGACCAGATAGCAGAGCCTGCATTGTAACCTCTTGGCCAATAGAAACTGCCGTCAAGTTCTGGAGGAAAAACATCCAAAGTTGACCTCTGGTCTCCACCCACTCATAGCACATACCCACACATGTACACACACACAAATAAATTGTTTTTAAACGTCAGGGGTTGGAGAGATGGTTTAGCAGTTTAGAGCACCGGCGTTTCTTCCAGAGAAGCCCCTGCCCCCACGCGCCCCCAGTTCACATGGCAGTTCATAGCTGTAACTCCAGAGGATCTGACACATACAAACATGCATGCAGAAAAAAATACCAATGCACATGAAACAAAAATAAATATTTTTAAGTAAAGAAGAGGAATAGGAGGAGCAGGAGGAAGCAGCAGCAAAAGAAGAAGATGGAGGAGAACGAGGAGCAGGAAGAGGAGGAGGAGGAGGAGGAGGAGGAGGAGGAGGAGGAGGAGGAGGAGGAGGAGGAGGAGGAGGAGGAGGAGGAGGAGGAGGAAGAGAATTCTTCCAGCTGCTATTTGTCTTTATGGATTTCAAAGCTTTCATGTAATTGAGCACAGATGTTTGCCAGATAGATCTATTCCCCTTGGAGCTGGGCCCCTTTCACTCCCAGCAAGGTATGTCTGTTTGATGAAGGCAGGACGCAGGCATGAGGGAGAAAGACTTCTAATGGGGAATTTGCTATTTTGGGCATAATTCATTGTATAAAAGAATGAGTTTTATTACGACATCTTCACACACGTGTGTATGGTGCACTTTGAGACTCTTCACCTCCCCAGCAGTCTGTCTTGTTCCCTTCGACTCTCTCCTCCTAACAAATCCCTCTTCTCCTCTTAGGCTTTATTGTTGTTTTTAAATCTAAATTCCACGAATGAGAGACAGAGTGTGTGACATTTGTCTTTCCAATCCAGGTTTATTTCATTTAACCTGATGCCCTTCAGTCCCATCTGTTCTCCTGCAAATAATATAACTCTATGCTTTATGGCCAAATAACACATATTGTGAACAAATCGCACACATTTTAATTCCATTTGTCTACTGATTTCTATTTGAACAGTGCCAGTAAACACGTATATGCAAGTATCACTGTTGTATGCTAATTTAAATTTAAGAAAAATGTTTTTTTCTCTCATATATTACATCCCAACTGCAGTTCCCTCTCCCCATACTCCTTCTAGTCTCTCTGGGGCAACCTTCCCTCTCTTCAATAATCATTCCTCCTGTTTCCCTTCAGTAAAGGGCAAGGCCTCCCAGGGACATCAACCAACCACAGCATAGCAAGTTACAGTAGGACAAGACACACACTCTCATGTTAAGACTGAATGGTCCGACCCAGAAGGAGGAAAAGGGTTCCAGGAGCAGGCAAAAGAATCAGACACGCCCAACCACTGGTAGGAGACCCACAAGAACGCCAAGCTACACAATCATAACATATATGCAGAGAACCTAGCTCAGACCGTGAAAGCTCCCTGATTGTCTCTTCAGTCTCTGTTAACCTCTGTAAGTCCTACTTAGTTGATTTTGTGGGCCATGTTCTTGTGGTGTCCTTGACCCCCACCCCCAGATCCTACAATCTTAAGGAGAACTTTTTATAAAACTAAATAATTTTACAACCTAGCCATTCACCATTCTCACATGAAATAGAACCCTCCCCAATTCATTGATTCCTATTTCCTTTTTGTTTTATTCCCAGCAAATGTATGATACAGTAATTCAATATATTCCTTTCCTGTACTCACTTACTCTTCTTTTCTTTCAGGTTTTAAAGTCTATTTGGAACATTAAACATGATAGTCCTCTATTAAAGGAAATTGTGACAAGTTCCTGATCAGACATAAACCGTTCCATCTCCAAGGGAGAATACACATTGTAACTGTGGCTTCATAGAATGAATGGGAAGTGTTTCTTCTGTTTCTATTTTGTGGAATAGTTTGAAGAGTATTGGTATTAGGTCTTCTTTGAAGGTCTGATAAAATTCTGCACTAAACCTATCTGGTCCTGGGCTTTTTTCGGTTGGGAGATTTTTAGTGACTGTTTCTATTTCTTTAGGGGGTTACAGGACTGTTTAGATGATTTATCTGATCCTGATTTAACTTAGGTATTTGGTATCTGTCTAGAAAACTGTCCATTTCATCCAGATTTTCCAGTTTTGTTGACTATAGGCTTTTGACGTGGGATCTGATTTTTTTTAATTTCCTCAGTTTCTGTTGTTATATCTCCCTTTTCATTTCTGATGTTGTTAATTTGGATACTGTCTCTGTGCCCGCTGGTTAGTCTGGCTAAAGGTTCATCTATCATGTTGATTTTTCTCAAAGAACCAGATCCTGGTTTTGTTGATTATTTGTTTTCCAGCCCTTTACTCTGAGGTACTGTCTGTCATTTTCACTGAGGTGCGTTTCCTGTGTGTAGCAAAATTCTGGGTTCTGCTTATGTATTCAGTCTGTTAGTCTATGTCTTTTTACTGGGAAATTGAGTCCATCGATGTTAAGAGATATTAAGGAATAGTTGTTGTTGCTTCTTATTATTTTTGATGTTATTCATATGTTTGTGTGGCTATCTTCTTTTTGGTTTGTTGAAAGAAGATTTCTTTCTTGCTTTTTCTAGGGTATAGTTTCCCTCCATGTGTTGGCATTTTCCATCTATTATCCTTTGTATGGCTGGATTTGTGGAAAGATATTGTGTAAATTTGTTTTTGTCATGGAATATCTTGGTTTCTCCATCTATGGTAATTGAGAGTTTTGCTGGGTATAGTAGCCTGGGCTGGCATTTGTGTTCTCTAAGGGTCTGTATAGCATCTGCCCAGGATCTTCTAGCTTTCATAGTCTCTGGTGAGAAGCCTGGTGCAATTCTGATAAGACTACCTTTATATGTTACTTGCCCTTTTTCCTTTTACTATTCTTTCTGCTTTTACTATTCTTTCTTTGTTTTGTGCATTTGGTGTTTCAACTATTATGCAACAGGAAGAATCTCTTTTCTGGTCCAACCTATTTGGAGTTCTGTAGGCCTCTTGTATGTTTTTGGGTATCTCTTTCTTTAGATTAGGGAAATTTTCTTCTATAATTCTGTTGAAAATATTCACTTTTCCTTTAAGTTGGGAATCTTGATTCTCTTCTATTCCTATTATACTTAAGTTTTGTCTTCTCTTTGTGTCCTGGATTTCTGGGATGTTTTGGGTTATGAGCTTTTTGCATTTTGCATTTTCTTTGACTATTGTGTCAATGTTTTCTATGGTATCTTCTGCACCTGAGATTCTCTCTTCTGTCTCTTGTATTCTGTTGTTGATGCTTGCATCTATGACTCCTTATATCTTTCCTAGGTTTTCTATCTCCAGGGTTTTCTCCCTTTGTGATTACTTTATTATTTCTATTTCCATTTTTAAATCCTGGAGGGTTTTGTTCAATTCCTTCACCTCTTTGGTTGTGTTTTCCTATAATTCTTGAAGGGATGTTTGTGTTTCCTCATTAAATGCTTCTAGCTGATACCTGTGTTCTCCTGTATTTCTTTAAGTGAGTTATTTATGTCCTTCTTAAAGTCACTATCAACATCATGAGTTATGATTTTAAATCGGAGTCTTGTTTATCTGGTATGTTGGAGTATCCAGGGCTTGCTATACTTGGTGAACTGGTTTCTGATGATGCCAAGTAGCCTTAGTTTCTGTTGCTTATGTTCTTGCCCTTCCCTCTCACTATCTGGTTATCTCTGGTGTTAGCTGGTCTTGCTGTCTCTGACTATGGCTTGTCCCTCCTCCAAGTCCGTGTGTCAGTACTCCTGGGAAAGCAGTTCTCTCTGGGGGAAATTTGGGTATGGAGAGCTGTGGCACAGGGTTAGCTCCTGGGTTCAGACAGAAACCTGAAGGATATTGCCCCCAGCTGTTCCTTGGTTCCTGTGTCCTGATGGCTCTGGGTGGGTATTTATTGGGCCAGGTATTTGAGCAGAAGTTGTGGTCTTATCTGTGCTCACAGGTGTGTTGGCACTCCTGGGAGACCAGCTGTCTCCCACAGGTATTTGGGTATGGAGCTCTATGTCACATGATCAGCTCTATGTCACATGGCCACAGATGGAAACAGGAAGATTCCTGTCCCTTGGTTCCTGTGTTCTGAAGTCTCTGGGAGGGTTCCTTAGAGCAGAAGTGGTGGTCTTACCTGTGCCCACAGGCTTGTCAGCACTCCTAGGAGACCTACTCTCTCCCAAATGTGTTTGGGTATGGAGCACTGTAGCACTACCCATTTACTTTAACACAGTAACTATTCTTTGAAATGTGAAGAATATGCATATTGCAATACTCTTCAAAATATTCCACAAAATAGGAACAGAAGGAACATTGCTAAACTCATTATATGAGGGCACAGACACCCTGATACCTAAAACACACAGACTCAACAAAAAAAGAGAACTCCTTCCCTTATGTACAGTGATGCAAAAATAATAAAATACTCACAAACCAAATCTGAGAATGTGTCAAAAGTATCATTCATCATGATCAAGTAGACTTCATCCCAGGGATGCAGAGATAGTAAAATATATGAAATCCATCAATGTAATCTGCAATATAAACAAACTGAAATAAAGAACAACAAAATACCATGAACGTCTCTCATTAGATGCCAAAAAAGCATTTGACAAAAATCCAACACCCCTTCATGGCTAAAGCCTTGGAGAGATCACGGATACAAGGTACAGCTTAGGCACAATAAAGGCAATATACAACAAGCCAACAGCTAACACCAAATTAAATAGAAGCTTAAAGCAAGGCCACTATAAACAGGGACAATATAAAACTGCCCACCACCTTTATAAATATTCAACATAGTATTTGAAGTTCTAACTAGATCAATAAGACAACTAAAGGAGATCAAGGGGACACAAATTGGAAGGGAAGAAATCAAAGTATTGCTATTTAAAGGTGATATGATGGCATACATAAGTGACCTCAAAAATTCTGCCAGAGAATTTACTCGTACAGTGAATAAACACCTTTAGCAAGGTGGCTGGATATAAAATTAACTCAAACAAATCAGTAGCCCTCCTCTATACAAACAATAAATGGGGTAAGAAAGAAATCAGGGAAACAATGCCCTTCACAGTAGCTACAAATAATATAAAATATCTCGGTGTAACTCTAACCGAGCCCAGCTTATCAGCTCATCTGAGCCACTCTCATTAGCCATGTTCTGGAAAGCACAGAAGCTGAGGCCTGGGCTGGAAACACCACTGTGCTGTACACCTTTAAGCATGGTAGTGTTCGAATCAACTTGTCCGCTAAAGGCTGCTGCTGCACGGGAAATGGAATCCGCCATCCCCTTCTGTCATTTGCTGAGTGTCCAGAGGCTTTCCTCGGTCGTTCTCTGGCCCATACATACACACCTTCCAGTTTCAACATGGAGGTCATGTCCACAGAGGGGCTGTGCATGAAGTGGATGTAAATCACGGTTCTCCTTTCGCTCACTATCTTCCTTCCCCCCACTTCTCCTCATCCATTCCAATGAGCGGACCTCTCGCACTACAAAATGTAGAAATGCTCTCCATGTCTCTTCATTTCTGTATGGTAATCGTAGTTCCTGGCACATTATAGATACTTCAAATTATATTTGTTGACTACATGGATGATAGAAAAATTGATGGATGGAGATGATAGAAAAATGGATGGATATAGATAATAGTAAGATGGATGACTAGTGATAGACTGATAAAGAGGATGAGAGTTTCTATTGCTATAAGAAAACACCTTGGCTGAAAAGCAACTTTTATCTTACAACTTTCAGGTCACACTTCAGCATTTACCCTGAAGGAAGTCAGAGTAAGGCAAGACCCTGGAGGCAGGCGCTGAAGCAGAAGCTACTGATGAATGCTCATGCCTGGCTTGCTCTGCTTCCTCTCTAATACAGCAGGAGCGCCTACCCAGGGATAGCACTGCCCACAGCGAGCTAGGCCTTCTCCTCTCAGTCTTTAAGCAAGAAAATGCCCCACAGACTTGCCTTCAGCCTTGTCTTATGGAGGAATTTTCTCTGTTAAGAACCTCTCTTCCCAAATATGTTAAAGTCTGTGTCAGGTTGCAAGAACCAACCAGGAAATATTGTATTATATTAATCAGAGTGTCATTAGCTTCGATAACGTTGTTTGGTTATATGATAATCTAGTGTAGGTGCTCTTAGTAGAGAAGGGCTCTCCTCCACAGTCAGTTGAAGTCTAGGCTTTATGACAGAAGGAAGTCCTGCTTGCATCTTCGCAGTGCCAGCCCGAAAGGGATGCAGTTAATTTTTTATTATACTTCATTTAAAAGGAACTATTTGGGTTGGAGAGGCGGTTCAGTAGGTAAGAGCGCTGACTGCTCGTCCAAAGGTCCTGAGTTCAAATCCCAGCAACCACATGGTGGCTCATAGCCATCCGTAATGAGATCTGACTCCCTCTTCTGGTGTGTCTGAAGATAGGTACATATAATAAATAAATCTTAAAAAATAAATAAAAAATAAAAGGAACTATCTGGCATATCAAAACCAAGGACAAGGTGATGAGAAATTAGATTCTTATTATGGGGGATACACATCCCCCAAGTTACAATATCACATATAATATGAAGAACCCAGACTTTTAGCAGACATCTAATATAACCACCCCAACATATAATTAGTAAAACAAAATAAACCTTCACTGGAATGCACCAGTCTCACATGGTTCATTAATTAGACAGATTTCTGCTTCATTTTGGCATGAAACTGTGGACCTAATAAGGATGTTTGAATTATTAAGACTAATGTTCACAAAGCTCTTTTTAGATTCTTGGAAGCTTCACAGATTTCCCATGTGTCATATGGTATTATTAAATCATGTATAATATTTGCCTTGACTGCCAACATTATTTTTAAATCCCCAAACCTACCCTTATTTATCATCATCATTATAATAGAAGGTAGCATGAATACATATATGTAAATAGCCTTAAAATATTTTAAAACAGAATGGTATGGCATCCTTGTTAACCTTTTTATCAGCATCAAACAGAAGAATGAGTTAAGATCTTTAATTTCAGTGAATTATTATTGCCTCTATAAGCAAGGATCATTAACCAATTTCTTTGGATGCTTCATTAAAAAATACTATCTAGATAATAACAAATGTATACCCAGGTGACAAGTGAGAAAAAATGTTTATCATCATTAAAATGAATTAAATTAACTAAAATCATGGGCCCTTCTTTGATGTTGACACCAAACGAAACATCCCTATTTAATGAGAATTACATTCTTGGGAAAACACATCGGTCTAGTGAGTTGGAAGTGCAGTGGTGACACTGGATCCTCTGCTAATTGCTTCTCTTCTCTGAACAATCAATGTGGTCCCATCTAATGGCTGCTGGAAGCCCAAGGCGATGGGCTGGGCCAAAAATTATGAGGCCTTAGATTTCATGCAGACAAATGACATTTCACTAAGTTAAGGCTGAAATGATGTGGGAATCTCTCTCTCTCTCCTCTCTCTCTCTCTCTCTCTCTCTCTCTCTCTGTAAAGACTACAAGGATGTAGGGTTATGTGTTCTGTTTTGGTGGTATTGACTTCAAAAGGGAAAGCATACTGAAGCTGGGTGAACCACACTGATAAAATCCAGGTGCTTCATCCTGGATTGAAGAAAGAGCTTATGCAGAAGAGAAGTCCCCATGAATAAAAGTACTCGCCACCACCTGTGATGGCCTGAGTTTAAACCTAGGACATATATAGTAGAACGATAGAACTTACTCACCCACATTTACACAGTGGGATACACAGATGTATACACACACACACACACACACACACACAGCCCAATTTACAAATTTATAAAGAAAACAAAGCTAATCATATAACTTTTAAATTCTAATGACCTACTTTTGTAGTAGTGATATTGTTTCCTTTCGGGATATCCTTGGCCAAGAAATACCATTTAGTGAAGGTTAGACTCACATTCATGAGATTATTAATCAATGAATAGATGGTTGGAAAGGGTTCTTTCTTGAGCTCCTATATGGATTTCTAAAGAAATGATTCTTTAGTCCCTGCTACACTGTCTTTGGAGTTCTGATACTTAACTTTTCTCCAAGTACTGAGTCACTTATATAGTTTTTCACTTATATATTTTAAAAGAATCCATTTCCTTAACTGAGTTAAGTAGAATCCATTTCCTGTGGTTTGAGATATAAGTACCTAACAAAAGAAAAGACTTGAAATCTGTAACCAAATAGTCATCCAGGCATAAGAATTCTCAGATACAATAATGTCATTTCTTTTACAGTTTTCATAGTTGAACAATTCTGCTGAAGAGACAACTCTGAAAGCCAATCAGTCAAATTTAAAGCTACAATGAAAGCCAAAAAAATGCCCATTTTGGTCAAACAGCTTTGCATAGGACAAGAGATACTGTTAGATGCTAGTAGTGATTAATAATCTTTGGCCTGTACACATTCTAATTGCTGATAACTTTGAGTCCATATATTCAAGTAGGAAAGTAGATGTGAAAAGGTTTCCCAAACTCATTATTTCTACAGAATGGCACAGCTCAATAAACTGGACCACCAGAAACCTGGAAGTCACTTTCCCTGTCATCCATCAGATAGCAACCCTGGTGCTTTTGCTCTCAGAGTATCTCAGACTCCTTTCCTGTTCTCTCTAGACAGCCATTCCTCTACGGAATCTCTATCAACCTTTTCAGAGCCACGGCTTTTCCAACATGTAGGCAGATGCACTAAGATATTTGCCTACATTTCCATACATTATATTTTCTTTTTAACTTGACCACGTTTATCTCTCATTACCAGCCAGAAGGAGAAAGAACAAAAGAGCAATACATCGTAAAAATGCTGAGACGGTCTGGCAATCTTCCAGGTCTTTGTTTCTGAAGACCTGATCCCTAAAGCCCAAAGATTAGGGAGCAGATGAGGTATCAATGCCAGAATCATGAGAAGAATATAGTTTCCCAGAAACAAGGAAATTCCTGAGGTTAGGAGACTGGGTTAAATAATAAACAGAGACAGACCTAGGGGTCTGAGTAGAGTAGGGATCTGGGATCTATTTCCTAGCCATAGTCCCTTGAAGAGTCCAAGTCCCTCAGTAAGAAAGTAGCTATCTTTGCAAGGATTTTGACAACCTTTGCAGAAAGACCCTGGATCTGAAAACTCGTGTTGAACACAGAGGCTAGTTTTCTGGGATAACCTGGAGTTTAGACAGAGCAAATGAGTCAACAGTATAACAGCTTCATTTACGCTCAAAAGTTTAGCATCAAACAAGACCCTAGGACCATCATTTAAAAAAAAATCCACAAAAATGAGAGTAACGTACAGTGAGTGACTAGTGTTACAGTTTTCTACCAGCCTAAGAAAATGAGAAGCTTAAACTGGATATGAGTTAGAGGAGGAAAAGGAAATAGTAGAAGACAGAGGCAGAAAGATAAAGTAAAGTATAAAGGACACTCACTTCCTTAAATGAGGAATTTCTGAAGACCCACCTGCTGCTACAAACTGTCTTTAAAGTGTCAGAAAACTACTATAATGTTTTCATAAATATACATTCCTGATCTAAAGAAAGCGAGGCAAAACACAGAGATCCAAAAAAAAAAAAAAAAACAAAACAAAACAAAAAAAAAAAAACAGGAGGAAAATGGAACTGTAATTAGAGTGGTCAGCAGATGTTAGAGCTGCAGATACCCTAGGTTTAATGGCCCCTCGGGGGACAAAAGATAAGAACTTGGCTCTGTGACCTGGAGTCATGTAATTGGATTCCTTGCCTAATTCGAAGGCCTACACATTAAGAGAACTTAAAAAGAAAAGGCAGGCTATAAAAATATATCGTGTACTTTAGGCAAAAGATAACCCATTGAGTGAAAAAAAAAAAAAAAAAAAAAAAAACCTCACCTCAGCTCCATGTAAAAACCAACCTAAGTTGGCTGCAACAAAACACCAGAGATTGGGTAATGCAGAACAGGAGGTTTAAGGCCCTTGGTCCTGTGGAGGATTGATGCCCCAGTGTAGGCGGATGCTGAAGAGCTGGGGTTGGAAGAGGGTGGGTGGATGGGGGAGCACCCTCATGGAGGCAAACGGGAGGGGGGAAAGGATGGATGTGGGATGGGGGCTTTGTGAAGGGGTCACCAGGAAGTGGGCTACCATTTGAGATGTAAATGAATGGAATGATTACTAAAAAGAGTCCACATTCTGGAAAGTTAAAAGTTCTCTCATGGATAGCCCTATTTGTTCAGCACCCCCAACTGAGTCACATCACAGTGGTGACATCATGGTGGGACCTCATGGATGAGAAAGATCACACAGCAAGAAAGGGACTCAGAAGGACACAGGCACTCTGTTAGAATTTTTTGTGGAATTTTAATATTTTCTAAGGGCAACCCCAACACCACAAGTGGCCTAGCCTTCCCCTGCTAGACTCCACTGTGCAATTTTTACCACTGAAGACATCCACACCGAGAGGCAGGCCTTCAACAGCTGAATCAGGGCAGGAAAACTACATCCAAACCCCAGAAGAGCACGAACAGAGAAAACAGACATCTTCACAGGTCAGAACCCTCACCCCAACTCCACACAGATCCAGAACCAGCTGGAATTAGTTATTACCTACATTAGAAAATCCAGGCTGATCATTGTAGTTATAGGTTTGAACAAATCTAGACAGAATCTAATGTAGGTCCCTTAGAGTGCAAGATGGTAATCTATGCTAATTTATGCAAAATTTGTTGTATAAATTCTGTGATCCCGGAATGGCTGATGTGAACCAAAGCATTTTCCATGACACATGAAAATGACATGAAATTCAGATTTCTGCTTGAATCAAAAATCTACTGAAGCCACTCATTTATGTATCTTTTGATATTTTATAATCTTAAGATTTTATGCTATAACGAAGTATCGGCGTGAAGTTACTGTGACGGCACTACATACTACCTCCCAGGGCTCTAGAAGTCACAGTGATAAAATCACAGCTTGGAAGCATTTTGAATACTTATTTTAGTGAACACTGTCTTTGTTCATTTTATGCCACTCCCTCCCAAGTGCTAGGATTACAGGCATGCCCCATCAATTGGCTTTCTAAAATAATCCTATTCCCACTATCCCAGAATGCACTGCTCCCTCTGCTCCTGTGCGAAGTCAGGCCTCAAGCATCCTCACCTCTGAACACTGACCTACTAAGGATTGATTTTCCAACAGACCCCCTTGCAGGGACCACATTAAAACCATAGCACATGGTCCTAATGGATCCCCAGTAGGATTACATTTCTAAAGGGGCTTATGGTTCTAGCCAACATTGCTTGCTGACCTGATAGCATAGAACAGGCCGTGCTGCAAACCCATGCTATCCCTGAAAGAAGTACTGCAGCCAAGCCTCCAAGTCATGAGCCTCTGAGTGGTAGAATAGATCCCTCTTCCCGATAGCTGCATCTTCTCAAGTATTTGATAGGAGCAACAAGAAAAATAAAAGCACAGAAGAAAATCTATTTATCATGTGTGACCAAATTAAATTATATTTAATTACAGTAGCCAAAAATAAAAGTGCTCAGAGAAAGTAAACGTCACCTAGATAATTAGAATCCCTGTGAGAATAGTTCCCTAGGAAGTTAAGAAGATTAAAAAAAAAAACAAAGAAAGAAAGGAAGGAAGGAAGGAAGGAAGGAAGGAAGGAAGGAAGAAAGAAAGAAAGAAAGAAAGAAAGAAAGAAAGAAAGAAAGAAAGAAAGAAAGAAAGAAAGAAAGAAAGAAAGAAAGACAGACCAAGGAAAGGTATGACAAGAGGAATTAATTGCCTGTACTTTTCTTTGGCTCTTGATGAGTCAGTGGAGTTACCATTACTGTTTGGTTATTGTTTGTCTTAGTTAGGGTTACCTTCACAGTGATGAAACACCATGACCAAAAAAAGCAAAGAATGACTTTAAGCATTTTATTATACAACATCAAAAATAGCACATTTGAAAAGTATAATTTGTTTGTAAAATTCTAATCCACATCATCAGATAATTCTTTTGTGTATCAGAAAACTATGAAGGTATTCCCAAAAGACAATATTCTTTTAAAGTTTTTTTTTTTTTAAGATTTATTTGATCTACAGCTCCATATCATCGCTGTTCATCATTGAAAGAAGTCAGGACAGGAACTCAAACAAGGCTGGAACTTGGAGGCAGAGCAGAAGCAGAGGCCATGGAGAGGGGCTGATTACTGGCCTATTCCTCATGGCTTGCTCAGCCTGCTTTCTTAAGAGAACCCAGAACCACCAACCTAGGGATGGTACCACCCACAGTGGGCTGGGCTTTCCCTCATCAATCACCAATGAAGAGAATACCCTCTAGGCTTTCTGGAGGTGGATCTTAAGGAGGCAAACAGATCTTGTGGAGGCATTTTCTTAATCAAGGTTCTCTCCTCTCACATAACTTCAGTTTGTGTCAAGTTAAGATGACATAAAACCAGTGGGCGGTGGTGGCACACACCTTTAGTCCCATCACTTGGGAGGCAGAGGTAGGCAGATTTCTGAGTTCGAGGCCAGCCTGGTCTACAGAATGAGTTCCAGGACAACCAGGGCTACACAGAGAAACCCTGTCTCAAAAAACAAAAAACAAAAACAAACAAAAAAAGATGACATAAAACTGCCCAGTCCATTGTTCCCTGAGAATGTAATACTGAATGTTTTAAGAGATTGAAAAATCAGCCACTGTGAATTTTCTGATCAATACTACAGGTCTAAAACACTCTGAAACTTGAGAATACTTGAAGTCTGTACTACTTGAAGAAGAATGTACTAAGATATGTATAACTTGAGATTAAAAATATACAATGCAAAATGAAATGAAAAGATGCAGATCCAAGAGAGCTGACTCAGCAGACAGAGGGACTGGCCAGGGTCCTGATGATCTGATCTCTATCCCTGGATCCCATGTCAGGAGAGAACCAAACCCTGAGATGTGTCCTCTGACCTTCACAGGAACCCTGTGGCACACGCACACAGATTATTCCTGACTTGTAAAATCAAGAGAATTTTTACACTAAGACTAAGATGGTACTCAATACTTTTTTTGTTTTGTTTTGTTTTGTTTTTTGTTTTTTGTTTGAGACAGGGTTTCTCTGACCCTGGCTTCCCTGGAACTCACTCTGTAGACCAGGCTGGCCTCGAACTCAGAAATCTGCCTGCCTCTGCCTCCCAAGTGCTGGGATTAAAGGCATGTGCCACCACTGCCCAGCAGGTACTCAATACTTTTATTTTTTTTTTTTAATTTCCAGTGACTTAGGACAAACGAAAGCAATGAAATGAAGCTATCCTAGTAATCGCAGAGTCCCTACTCATGAGTGTGACCCGCTTAAAGGGAAAAACAGCAAGCCTTATGTATTAATGCTCTTGGTTCAGAAGTACAGGTCACTCACTGATTTATTAAAGTTTGAATGCACACCTTTTTGATGCTCTATGTTAAAAAAATAGGGAAATATGGATTTAAAGCATGCTTCTGAAATACTGAAATAAATGGTGACTTAGGAAATACCTTTTTGCCTGATGTCTCTTAAGCTATAGTAATCACCTTTGTTCCTGAAATGTATTGGTTTTGCTTGGAAGAAAAACTTATAGAAAAACTATGATTATTTAGACCTGGCGGATCTGTTAGACACTTTCTCATGAACCTAGCCCACCACATCAGGAAATAATGGTTGGCAGCATTTGGTAGTATCTGTAAGATTCAGTATTTTGAGGAGGAAATTAAATCTTTAAATGACAATTATCTTTTGCTAATACCTTCATAGTTTTTTATACTTAAAAGAAAATTCTGATGCACCAGGTTAAGATTTTACAAACACATTATACATTTCAAATGTGTGATTTTTGACGTTGTATAATAAAATACTTAACATTTTTGAATAATCTGTAAGACTCAGTGAGCCAATGAGATATGTTTTTCATATGGCCAAATTTTAATATGATATGTATATATATCATATTAATATGATATATATATATATATATATATATACCCTGTGACGATAAAAAGCATATCCAAGTGTAGAACAATCTGATTGATTTTAATGAGACGTAATATGAAAATTACATTATCATGCTGTCAGTTCCATATTATAGCTAACTTTTCAGAAATTTCTTGTTGAACATGCATACAGTATAAAAGAACATCTGCAATTACCTGAAAGGATCTTTTATTCCTGGCTTATTCTTATTTTTTATTATTATTCTTTAATCTCTTTTTACAGTCCAGTCATGATTCCCCTCCTGGTCCTCCCTCTGGCTCTTGCTCATCCCATTCCTCCTCCCTCCCCCCTCCCATCTCCAAGAGGATGTCCCCACCACCACCACAACCCCACCAGACCTCCCCTCTCCCTGGAGCCTCAAGTCTCTCAAGGGTTGGGTGCATCTTCTCTCACCAAGTCCAGACCCAACAGTCCTTTGCTGTTGGGGGAGGGGGCTCATACAGCTGGTGTATGCTGCCTGGTTGGTGGCTCAGTGTCTGAGAGATCTCAGGGTTAGTTGAGACTGCTGGTCCTCCTAGAGGGTGGCCCGCCTCCTAAACTCCAGCTTTCTCCTAATTCAACCACAGGGTTCCTCAGCTTCTGTTCACTGATACATATCTGCATTTGACTCTCTCAGCTGCTTGTTGGGCCTCTCAGAGGGCAGCCACGCTAACATGCTGTTCTTACAAAAGCATTGCAGGTTCTTAATAAGTTGCAAGCAGAGCAAAGGCATCTTGAGACATGACCTCTTTAGAGAAATGCTGCTGTAAACCATGCATCTGTAACCTGTGCTGTTAGGAGCTTTGAGTAATGAATCTCATTTGTCTAACCACTGCAACGATGTTTGTTATGGTTTTGTTAGTGGAGAGGAATTTTAATCCAGCAACATGGCTGCTCTGTCAAGGGCTCATAGCCAAAGACCTGGGTCTGTATGATCTGGCTGGAATGCAGACACACCACATACCTGTAATCCCTCTGGCTGGAATACAGACATGCCCCTAGTACACCCCTTTAATCCCAAACAATGTAAGTAAGGTTAGTTGGTAGAGGAAGCAGCCAAGTTTCAAAAGTAATGTCGTCTAATTGAGGGTCAGACAAAGTAACAAATCAAGGAAAGATCTGTCAGAATGAGTCCGAGAGAGGATATGCCCAGCTCTCACAACAACAGTCAGGAGAGGTGACTTAAGGGAGCAGTGCAGAGAGGAAGGGGAGGCTATTTTTTTTTCCTTGAGTTGCTTATTGGAAATCATATTTTACAAGTCAGTATTTTGTTACCATGTGCCTAGATTCTGACTTTCTTTTTTTTTAATTTTCTATATTCTTTGTTTACATTCCGAATGCTTTCCCCTTTCCCGGTTCCCCTCTCCCCATCGGTCTCATAAGCCCTCTTCCCTCTGCCCATTTCCCAGAAGCAGCTCGAAAAGTTAAGCTGTGCATGTGGCCAGTGCTTTATTTTTATTGGACAGCACACATGAGCCTAGCGGCATTAACTCAATTAAGTTTTTAACTAGTTTGGATAAGAGGGTCCATTATGTGCACAGCCGCCGAGAAGCCAGCTTCTTCCTTCTTGAAATATTTAAAGAGTTTTAATCCTTAATTAAAAATAATACTGACACATGGTTTATTGTTCTCAGAGCGCTCATACAACTTCAAACACTGCTGCTTCAGTCAGGTAAACAATCCCGCTTCCTTCTACCCTTTTAAAACCTGCCCGGGTCAAGCGCTTCCTTTTCAGCTGAGTTGCAAATTCACACGTCTACACAGTTTGTGTGATCGCCTTTAATTTATTTTGCCATTGATGTTAAATGTCAGCGAATTAAGAGTTCAAAAGAGAAAAGCAGAGCTACGGCGACAAGCGGTATAGACCAAAAAAAAAAAAAAAAGTGTTTGTGCTTCAGCTCGTGGGGAGTGAATGGAGCAGAGATAAAATATAGCTATGGCCTAAGGCGGCCTGTATTCCTGCCTTAGAACAGAGGTGGGGGCAAGAAGGGATTGTAAGAGGAACAGAGCTTTCCAAGCTGCTCAGTTGCAGCAGCAACAAAGACACCTCCCGGAGCCCAGCACACAGCTGTGTGTCTAGAAGAGCTGCAGCAGGCAGGAAAATGCTCTCTCTGTCCAGCGGTTCCCCAGATGTTTGCAAATATCCTCCAAACTATCTTCTCTAGACATTCATTGCCCCTTAGACTGTGACAAGCCTTTCATGTATATAGGATCTGTTCTGCCCTTGGGCTGAGCCTGAGAGGATACTCCCACAAGGCTTCCCCACCCTGTATTTCGAATGCACATAACTGCTGGTTTCTCGATGAGAGAAGAATTGGACTCAGGATGACTCATATGTTGAGTCTTATCCATACCTGGTTTAAATGACAGGTGAGAAGTTTGATGTAGCTGGCACTGCAAGGGTTAAGAATCCTGGATCTGTTGTGAGCTATATGGATTGTGCGTGTGAGAAAAAAATAAATTTTTGGAGCCAGAAGATGGGATTTATGAACTAAGTTAGTGCTACACCCATATTTCAGATTCCATATGTTGACGCTTCGACTTCCAATGTGTCTTCCAGTATCTTAAGACAGCATTTTGAAGGACGTAATTAAAAATAAATTAGGCCGTAAGGGTGGTCACCCAATCTAATGAGACTGGTGCCCTGGTAAAGGAATAAAACATATGAATGTGCATCACAGATAAAAATCATATGAGAATGTATCCAGAAGGCAGGCGCTGCTGAACCAAGGGGGGAAGAAACTAATCATACATGAACCCTGCAGCACTTAGGTCTCAGCATTCAAACTCTGCAACTTTAAAAATTAAATATGCAGGTCTATACTCCCAGCTACCTGGAAGGCTAAAGCAGGAGGATAACAAGTTCAAGGCCACTGTGGGCTACAGAACAAGTTCAAGGCCAGCCAGAGCAACTTAGCAAGACCTTGTCTTAAAATAGAAAGTGAAAAGAGGGCATGGATGCAGCTCAGTGGCAGAGCAATTGCCTAGGATACCTGAGGCCTCGGCTTCAATCCCCAGTCCTCCAGCACTGGTGTAACAGACCTCAAGACCTTAGCACAACTGACGCCATGTTAGAGCCTCCATTTTAACCTTTGAACCCAGTGCATAAGCCCCATCACCTGCCAAAATGAGAACAAAGACTTAAATCTACCAAGGATCTGGGAAAGTCCCTAACTGTACTAACCTTGCTTTTTGGCTTCTGTAGTTTCACTTTTCACTAACTGTTCTTGCTGAACAAAATGTGTCAATCAGGATGTGTGTTTGTGCGTGTAAGGAAAAGAATGGTCAGGGTCCAGGTTGAATGATTTAGGCAAGTTCTCCATGCAGCCAGAAATATAGACTTGCTCTTTGGCTTTCAGAGTGTCTGTGTGTTCTATGGCGGAATTACCTTACAACACTAGAAAAAGAAAGAAAGAAAGAAAGAAAGAAAGAAAGAAAGAAAGAAAGAAAGAAAGAAAGAAAGAAAGAAAGAAAGAAAGAAAGAAAGAAAGAAAGAAAGAAAGAAAGAAAGAAAGAGAGGGAGGGAGGGAGGGAGGGAGGGAGGGAGGGAGGGAGGGAGGGAGGGAGGGAGGGAGGGAGGGAGGGAGGGAGGGAGGGAGGGAAGGAAGGAAGGAAGGAAGGAAGGAAGGAAGGAAGGAAGGAAGGAAATAGGAGGGAGAAGGGTATTATTACAGCAACCTTAAAACATCAATACAAAATCCTACAGGTGCCAAGGGAGTGAGGCCCTTGCTCAGCCAGGTAGAAAGACAAGGACCTCACCCGTAGTCTCTGTCACACTACCTCACACAGCTCTAGAGCCCAGGTTATTCTCTTTCCTCAACCATTAGAGAAATTCCAGAAATAATATTTCTATGGGGTCTGGCATATCTCACCTAACAGTGTCCACGTAACACAACACATTCAGGATGTCAAAAACTAAGCCAGGCAAGGGCAATGTTTTTGTAAAATGTTGAAAGTCCATAACAGTAAAAATTCATTTTAACAATGATCAAAAAGGAATGAAGTCAGTAAAAGGCAGATTTCTCTCAGATTTTATCCCTCAGGAACACTATAAAAGGACCAAGAGAAGTCTCTGAAGAAACGAGCGCTTGATATAAAGGCATAAACAAACCGTTATATGCATGTTTCATCCCTGACCCCACCGAGGAGGACATGTTTCCCTGCTATTGTATATCTTAGCATCCTTCAGTCTCTTTCAACTCCAACTATCTTAGGTATTTATTTTCAAATTTAGGATAGTAGTATCATAGGAGAGGAAAAGCAATTTTGACTTTATAATATAAAAGGTCTTAGCTTGGAGCCCCTCATATAAAAGACGGATTAACAAGAGAAAAAAATTAAGACAATGGACAGATAACCTATACATGGGAAAGACTCAGAGAATGAGTAACTCTCACACAGGGGGTTTAGTTCAGTCTTAACAGCCATCTTTAACTGAATAAGTCAATGACGATAATAATAAATAAAAAATAATAACAAGAACAGTTAACAATGTTAATGGGTGTTGGGGAAGTAACCAGCAATAGCTTTGGAAAGCTGTGTAAGGTTTGTTACACACACTTAACCCACTGCTCTCCCCATGGTCAATGCATCTAGTAATTTAGTCACCCTTACCTCTCCTGATACGGAGCCAGTGTCATCCTTACAAATGGATGTTGCCTTTATAAATTCCCCTCTACAGGAGAGTAACTTCTATTTTATTCTCAGAGCTTCTTCTGCCTCTCCATGCTTCTCAAAGTAATTATATGACAAAGAGGTATATTTTTGGGTGGCATATCCTGGTCTCCTGTAAGACCAACTTCATAAAGTGCAAACAAATGTGTGTGTTCATGTGTATACACACACACACACACACACACACACAAACACTCGCGCGTGCACGTGTAAGTGGAACATAGAAATTCTCCTAACACACAGCAGTTGTCAAGAAATGCTAGATAGTATCTGAAACACTCAACATAAAAAACCTTTACTATTACATGTCTTGATTCAACATCAAGTAGAGAAGCCTGTCAGTGACAGAGACAAAAACAAACAGAAAACCAAAAAACTGTGACACACATCACAACTCTTCCCCATTAGACTTCCTCATCTCCATCTTGTTCCATCAGTAGATTAACTTTCCTTGCTTTCCTGAAGTTGGACTTGGCCATTGACTTGCTTTAGCCCACAGCTGGGAGAAACTCCATATAGTCATGTAACTGGATGTGGGGTTGTAAAAATATTTGGAGAGGTAATTAATTCAAAACCAAAATGGACCCAAAGTGTTTCTGGCAGACCTTGATGGTGTTGTATCTAGAGATGTCACTGAAACCTTGGTTAGAAACACATGGCATGTGCAATTAGCATTGGGCATCCCATCACACCACCCAATGCCAGCCCACACTGCCTGAAACACCTCAGCTCACACTCAAGATTATTGTACATCAAGACGTTTAGTTTTCTTACCATAAACAAGATGGTTCTTCTCTTGTAGAAACATAATGGTTTAATTACAGATATCAAAGACTTCCAATACTTTCCTACTGTTAGTTCCTCAATTCTCAAGGAGAAAATTGTATCTCTTTGGCTTTTATTGTATTCAAATGTTGGATTTTTTTAAATTGCATTTTGAGTTGCTGGAGAGTATCTTTAAAAATATCATTAAATTAGTTCTGGCTTGGAATTTGGACAGAATCTCTAACGGTGTTTCAAATGCCCCGACACATGCTGCTGCCATTTTGTGTTGTGTGTTTACGTGAAGGATGTTTTCACCTTTGAAAGAAGGGTATCGGAAGGAGAAGGGGTGGTGAGTCAGGGGAATGGGAGGTAAAAAGGACTAAAATCCACCGTGTGCAGGCATGAGGCTGTCAGAGAACAAGCAATGAGTGGATTTAAAGACACTGCTCCTCTCAGGAATGCTGGGGATGCTCTATATCCAGCAGGAACCCATGTTCAGTGACAGTTAAATCCCTTACAGAAAACTAAACAAACACACCTGAAGTGGGAATTTATGGTTTTGCTAGAGACTCAGTTGTGTCATGTGATGTTTTTCTGGAGGCTGTCTTACACTAGAATGTTTTGCTGAAGCAGACATGTGAGAGGATGTTTTGCTGAGAACAGACAGGTGGTGTTTCTCTGAAGGCTGTCTTACAAGAGGATGTTTGGCTGAAACAGACATATGAAAAGATGTTTCGCTTTAGAACAGACACGTGGTGTTCTTATGAAACCTGCCTGGTGAAGGGGCGTGTGATGTTTTGCTGGAGCAGATAGTTGTGAGGGCATGTGATGTTTGGAAAGAGTATAAGTATAACCCAACAGACAGTGGATAATGCTCTTGCATTCGTTCACCTTGCAATTCTTTGCTGGTCTTTGTTGACAATACCCTTGCATTGGTTCACCTTGCTTTCTTCACTGGTCTTCACCCGCCATGACTTTGTAAGAGAGAAACGCACCAAAGAACTTCTGGTGCATCTTCTCTGGTTCCGATCGGTGAAGGCTCATGGTTTCTTCTGAATCAGAGATGCTACTGCTGATTCGTGTTTGGTGTTCTCTGGACTATTGACAATAAAGATTGGAATCACCCCCAAAGGACTATTTTAAATGGGTCCACAACCCCTGTTTCCTATTAACCTTTCTTTTTCCCTACCTCTGGGGGTGGGTGGGCTGGAAGGGAGGTTGAAGTGATAAAAAACCATAATTAAAGTAGTTTTGAAACATCTAAGCCTACACACCTGTGTCATTTCAATGCCACCTTGCTTTCATTTTTAACAAACAGTAACTTTTTTTAATAAATGTGTTCATGGATTATGATTCGTAAATGCTTGATTTATTTTATATATCTGGGGCCACATAAAATTTTCTCTGGAAGTAAAAAAAAAAAAAAAAGAGTTTTAAGCCCTGCTATGGACAAAGTAATATAGTATCACTTCTTAGGGTAAGGTTTAAATGGTACGCCTAATCTTTACCCTTCTCCCCTCCCCATCTTACTAATTATGTGAGCAGATGTTCACATTCTGGTAAAACCCAGGGTCCCTGACAAACCTGGCGCTAACCTGGCACTAGTAACCTGGAGCTGCAGAAGACTTGGATGATGAATTACCTGTTACCCCCTAAGGGTTGTTCTTATGAATTACATGCTTCGGCAGTACAACTTAGACTACCCTGGATATTACAAAAAACAAAATCTGTTTCCACAGCCAATCCTAAGGCCTAGTGAGCAGTAAACATGTTTTGACTAAATTGATCAGTTTAAGTTTTAATCAGCAACTAAAATGAACGATTTTAATAAAAGAAATTATCTCAGTTCAATTCCAAGTACAATGAAAAGCCTTGGAAATCTTACATAGTTAGCATGTGGAGATCAGCCAAGCATCCCCATAGCAAGGTTAGATGGCGCGTACTTTGTACACTAGTCAGATGTTTTGTCGGATTTCAAATGGGTAAATTTTTCTGTAATGTAATCTTCAAAAACCTTTAGATGTGCCTAGAGTCACTAACTTAAGTCATCCTGTATAAAAAGAAAGGCACCAGCCAGTGTCTTTAAAGAGTTCCACTGCCCGGCTACATCCTTGTGTGGCTGCAGACTCCGTGACAAGCAAAGCCCAGTTGTCAAACTGCTTCATAATCACCCAGGTGAGCTAGACCCCGGAAGGACCGGAGGTCAGAAGGTTTCCGGGAACGTATTTAAGTCTCTGTGTCTCCAAGTTCTTCTAGCCAGGGAAGCAGGAAAGGGGGTTCAGCTTTTGCTTGTAGTATCTATTGCTTCATATCCCGACAGGAATCAGTACGTGTATAGTGACGAAGGACAATTACGAGCCCAGTGTAGTCTATTGCGGAAGTACTGCCAAGATCTGGGAGAGGTCCTGGCGAGGTGAGGCTGAGAATTAACCTGGCCCCAGCTAAGGTGATGAAGCCAGGCTGAGAAAGAGCGGCCCTGTTACATGAAGGAAAACGACCGCAGCGAACGACAGGAAAACAGTTCTGCGGAGCTGCTGGTGGCATGGAGTGATTCAATGCCTTAGGAAGGGTGCCTTTTTTCTTACAACTGTCAGCTCTAGTCCGTGACTAGGAGCCGCCAGGCTCAGACTGCACCAAGCTGAAGGAAGGTGCTTGCAGCCCCGTGTGAGGACTACGTATGTCTAAGCTGCACCGGGTGCGAAAAGAATGAAATGAAAGGTTTGACCCAACTTTTGGAGAAGCCCTGATCTTTGGAGAGGCTTTCAATATGGAGAATGAGCCCCATACTGATTACCCTTTCCTAACTACAAGGCCTGGGCAAGCCCTTAAACTTATTTCCTAGCCAGAAAATGAGGATGTAGTGTACTTGCTTGGGATGGTTGTTACGGGAAGTAAATGTCTTGGCTAGTATGTGAATGTACGCTGTCCAACACTTAACCTATTGCCAATTCACAGAAATTACTGTTATTTGTTATTATTGTTTATTAGCATTATTTATTATTATACAACAACACGTTATTATTACATTGTTATTATAGGACTGCTGTACAAACCATTCTTACAAACTATATGAAAATAGCCTATTGCTTAATTTCTGATGCCTTTGATTTCTTACCTGTGAAATAATAAGGTTTATGTCTCTGGGCTAGCAGAAGGAACTTTGGCGTAGTAACTAGTCAGACAGCTGGTTCAGTTATCTGGCGATCCTATCACCTGATAGAGGATTTCTTCTGGCTGTGGAGTTGAATAGGTACCAGGAAGTGCGGTGAGAGTTTACTGTACACAGAGGGCTGTTTGCATAAATGAAGGGAAAGGTCTTCATCCCATACTTGGGAAGAAACGTGTAGATTCTCGGAGGTGACCTCCAGGTCACCTCTCTAAGGGTTATGAGTTTTCACAAGCGAAACTGAGATGGATTCCTGAGGGCAGGGACCCTTTCACACTTTGCTTTGCCTTAGCTTCCGGAACACTGGAAAGTTCCCTGCATTGTGGTTGAATCCCACTCAAGCCTAGCTCCCACTGTCCAGCAGAGGCCGCTCTGGGCCGGGACTCCTGGGACTGGTGTGCCGGGAGAGAGAAGGCCAGGGGGTGGCCCTGTCCTCGCAGGAGGGCCGGGTGGGAGGGGTTTGGCGACGGCGCAGGCGGGGCCCTGGGCTCCGGCAGCTGGGATGGAGCAGAAGTGCGCCTGGCGCCGCAGGGCACACAGCTGACTCTCCGCGCCACCTCCACTTCGCCTTGCGCCGCCAGACACCGAAGCTGCCTGGACTGATCGCGCCGGACGTCCCCGCTCCTCCCGTAGCCCACCCGGCGGAAGAGGAGCTGCCGGTGCCCCGAAGTACTTGATCAGTCCCAGAAAACTCTTCTCTAGCCGCATCCAGCTCGGTACGGAGCACCGGAGTAACATGGTCTGCAAGGCGCTCATCGCCCTCTGCATCTTCACCGCAGGTACCTCGGAAGATCGGGGCATGGGGGAGGCAGCACCAGGCTCCGGCTGATGGGAAGAGGGGCCACACCAGGAAATAAGTCACCGCTGGAGGGTGGTAGGTTTGTAGGGGTGTGCGCACTTAGATTTGAGATGTGCGGTTTTGGCGGTCGTGGAGGGGAGGGACGACTGGGTCTTTGCTGTGGCAGCCTAGGCCCCCCACAAATTCATTCCCTGTGAAACAGGTGGCCGGCTAGCTGGCGCCTTAGAACACGGAGGCGACAGGTCTCTGCGGGTTTCTCTTGTTCGCTGGGGTCTCCGGGCGCACCTGCCACAGCCCCAGACATCACTTCTTGCCAGTGGTTTGTCCTGAAGTGGGATACAGGGGCCAGGCAGGGGTCCGATAAAGCCGCGGCTAGGAGGGCTTCAGCATCGAGTGCGCTCACCCGGGCTGGCTAGCGCTCCAGGACTTAGAGATCTCTGGAACTCAGGGCGTCCTTTTTACTTAGGTGTATGGATGATGCGGCACAAACAAGTCTCAGGGGCAGCGGCCCAAGTTAGGGTCAAGCTTACGATCATTGTTTGAAGACTGCAGGTCTACTGTGGCCAAGAGCCTTCCAAAAAACTGTGGCCCTCTGTACAAAACTGGTGACTTGGATAAAAGTCGGGAACACACCCCCCTCTGCCCCATCCTGGTCTATCTAGCACACTCCGGCTCTTGATGGTCTAAGGACTACTAGCAGCTGCGACCTTGGGCAGTCAACCCAAACCAACTCACGGACTGCAAAGATGAAACCAGGCACCACCGTCTGGAGTTGGGTACCTAGGTTTTTGTCCAGGAAAAGCATAGCCCAATAAAGGACTATGGATACCGGGCAAGACACGGGGTCTGGAGGCTGGGTGGGGGAGAGTAATCCAAGGAAGCAGCCTGCTCTGTTTATCCAAGGACCTGAAGCCTCCTAGTTCAAGCCGATTGGAGATTTGAGCTTTAGTTCCTGTGTTTCCCCTCTTGAATTGCTTGGGTTCCTGTAAATGTGCCTCCCCACCCCCACCCAAAGAAAAGTCACAACTCCTTGAAAAGAAGCTCGTGAAGCTTCCCTGCCGGCTCTCAGGATAATACAGTTTAAGGGAAAGTTTCCCAGCTTGAGCCAATAGCGCTGTGTTTTCTCTACATGCTAATAATGTCTGGGAGAGCCTTTCTGCTCTGGGATCTGCAAGGTCTGGAGAGCTGCCTGCGGATCTTTCTGGAACATTCGGCTTCCGGTGGCGCAGCCCTCTCAAGAGAGGAGCCCTTAGATATGAAAGTGTAATAGCTTTCAGCTGGATTGTCTCCAAAGGTAGTTCCCTGGTCCTCAAAGGAGAGATGTTTACAAACGGATGCAGAAGGAAATCTATTCAGGAAGCCTAGAAAACCTGTAGTTGGCTAATGGATAGATTTTGTTTGCTAAATTGATTTTGCCCCTTTATCTATCTATCTATCTATTTATTTATTTATTTATTTATTTAATATTTTTTAACATCTCTGGCAGTTGGCAAATCAAAAGCAAAAACGGATTAATAAGAAGCTCGACTAAGATGATTTACTGATTGATTGATTGATTGATTGATTGATTGATAGACACGTGCTTGATTGGTTGATTTTTCTAGTCTTACTGTTCAGCTGCTTTCTGCTGAGAGACAAGCATTGTCCAGGCCCCTCCCCCAGAGCCAGGTGGCTGCTGTTTCAGAGACTGGTTGATCAGCCCCGGCTGTGCGCCCTCCAGGCTTCTGGGTGGGATCAGAGCCATCAGGGCCATAGGCTCCTGTGGCCAAGGAAGACTTATTGCCTCTTTTCCCTTACTGATACACATTGCTGTCCCATACAGGGAGCCAAGAGGCTGAGGGCAGCTTTCTCTGGAGTATGAATGACTCTTTCCGTGGTGGACAGTTTGCTAATAAAACTGTTTACCATAAATAGGCCAAAAAATAATGTAAAAATTATCATAAATACCTCACGAGAGTCTCTGCATTCCAAAGTAAAGGATTTTCAGACTGACATATTTTTCTAGAAGGTTCTGGGTAATGGCAGGCAGCTTGTAGAGGAGCTTTCTTGGTAAGCTAGTCACCAGAGGATGGCTTCCCACCCCATTGCCCCTGTTTTATTTTTCTCTCCAGCATTAGAGGATTCAGAAAAAGATGAGCAAACCCCTTAAACTGGACATTGATTGGGCCAGAGACAGTGTTATAGCAAGCTTTAACTCTTAGGTTAACGAATCCTTGTTGTATGCGTAGTGTTGTCCGGTGCATACAGTGGGCAGTTAAAGATCTGTGTGCATCATCGGCAGCCTTGACAGGACGCAGCCGACATTTGTCCCCTGGATCACCTTAGCCGAGATATACAGGAGTATCACATGTGATTAAAGTCCAGTCCTGAGTCTCCAAGGTTTGGCCAAGGAAGCCTGCATGGCGGAGGACAGAGAATGCCGAGTGACCAGGGCTCTGCCCTAAGTCTCCTCTCTGTAGTTGCTTTTGCTCAGTCTACTGTCATGGCTGCCCCTTGGAGCTCGGTGGCCCCATCCTTTAAAAAAGGCTAAAATAGATGTGGTTTATAGATGCATTCAAATGGTTTATTTACACACTTAAGGAAACAAAAGAAATTCATTGTGTAAGAACAAACAGTCCATATGTATGAGAAGCCAGTGATAGGACTTCTCCTGCTCTGGGTCTGCACTGCTTACCCCAGCCCTGGGTCAGGGAGATGGCAATGCACCCCATTCCCAGACTCCCTGAAAACTCACTGGTCCTCTGGTAAATAAGACCAAGAGAGCTAGAGTTATAGTCTGCTCTGTCTCTCTCTCTGTCTCTCTGTCTCTGTCTCTCTGTCTCTCTTTCTCTCTGCCTCTCTCTGTCTCTGTCTCTCTGCCTCTCTCTGTCTCTGTCTCTCTGTCTCTCTTCCTCTGTCTGTCTCTGTCTGTTTCTGTCTCTCTGTCTCTCTGTCTCTCTCTTTCTGCCTCTCTCTGTCTGTCTCTGTCTTTGTCTGTCTGTCTCTGTCTCTCTCTGTCTCTCTGTCTCTCTGTCTCTGTCTCTCTTTCTCTGCTTCTGTCTCTGTCTCTCTGTCTCTCTTTCTATCTCTGTCTGTCTCTGTCTCTCTATCTCTGTTTCTCTATCTCTGTCTCTCTGTCTCTCTCTGTCTCTGTTTCTCTGTCTCTGTCTGTTTCTGTTTCTCTGTCTCTGTCTCTGTCTCTCTCTCTCTCTGTGTGTGTGTGTGTGTGTGTGTGTGTGTTCTGAATCCATCAGCTCTCTTCTCTGGATGACTAATGTCAGATGCTGCTCTTTGCCCACACAAGTCCTCATGTGGGTCAGTTCAGCAGCTGTATTACAGATATATTGAAGAACAGCCTCCTTTCCCAGGAAGGCTGTTACTGTTACTGCAGTAACAAGGGAGAGTTGCTTGTGTTCCTCTCACCTGAGAGCTGGTCCCAGTGAAAGACGCGGTATCTTCCTGTTTAGGAAGAGACCTGAAAATCACGGGCTCTTTCTGTTGTCCTCCAATACAAAGATTCAGTGGGAAGCGGGTAGATTCTGCAGCCTGCCTATTTCTGTAAATACAGAGCCTACCTTAGTTCAGGGCAAGTCCTTAACCACTTTTTCCTTTCTTATATTTAAAATTAGGGGGGGATCCCCTCATAAGGTGGGGGCAAGTGTTAACTGCCTGAGCATACCTACAAGAATCCTGTGCTGGGGACAGGAAAATGCTCGGTAATGTTAGCCCTCGCTTCTATTAAACTTAATAAAGAGAACCATATACAGCACTGAATACCCAGGTCACCCCCTCCGAAGGCAGGGCTGATGTGTTTGCACTTGAACTATGCAGATTGCAGACTGCAACTAACATGCCAAGGCAGACTATTCCAGCAAACTCAGTATGCAAATTGGGAAGACAGTCAGCTGAGCTTCTGAATGCCTAATTTAAAAGGTTAAGAATGCCTTAGTTCAGACATAGCACAGTGATGGGGGGTTGGGGTGGGAGGCTCAGTTACAATTAAAGTAAACTAAAGTCCTCAACAAGGACTTTTGCAAATGGTGTATTTAGAAAGCCCAAGTCAGCTAAATCTGAAAGGTCAGATTCCCCAGAGCAACACATTTGGAGATAATTCCTATTAAATGGGTCATTTTATCTGATGACTCTGAGTGACTTTCTCCAGAACCCAGAGTCTCAATAATGGCCAGATCTCTAATTGAACCTCG
The DNA here is from genome assembly GCF_947179515.1 of Apodemus sylvaticus. Lineage (NCBI taxonomy): Eukaryota > Metazoa > Chordata > Mammalia > Rodentia > Muridae > Apodemus > Apodemus sylvaticus. The sequence continues at coordinate 17,874,436 of NC_067482.1, read as the reverse complement.
GACCTGGACCTGGTCTAATTGTGTTTTGTGTTTTTATAAAGAATATACTGGTCAAGGATTCGTACAGTCTAAGACAACTTTTTTTTTCCTGTTTCAGAGCAGTTTATTTCATATAAATTCCACTGAAGTTCTTACACATCCTCAGAATTAAAGTTATTTTTTGTGGAGAATATGTAAGACAACTTTTTAAAATAGTCATTTTTACTCGGGAATGGGGGATGGGAGCAGGGCGCCTACAAACACGCAGAGCGGCATTGTTAAAAACATGAAATCATCTCAGGGAAACCCGTGGCAGTTAAAAGATTCTTATGAGAGCCATTAGAACTGTGTGCCTTCTTTTTTTAAAAGGCTGTCTCTAAATCAGAGGTTAGGAGCCAACTATTTGCCTTGCTCATGAGATACCGAGTGGCAAAGTTAATGTCTCCTGCAGAAGGCAGTGCCGGCTCTGAGAAATAGACCCTCAGGTCTGCCACGGCCTGGAGTTGCTTTCGTTCTGGAAAGGTGGGCTTAATAGGTTATCAGCCAGAGCCGGTTAAGGTGCAAGCAGCCGGACTACAAAGCCAGACTCATACGTATGCTGTTTATTACGTCTTAAATTATTTAAATGACGGGAACCGATGTAACACTTTCCTGGCATATGTACCTTTAAGCGTTTGTAATAATCTTTTACTCCAGCACAGCCCATTTCTCTCATTTATATGTTTTTAACGTTGTTTACAGACCTTGAAAGCTTTGTCATTTTTCTAAGTAGCAAGACCCATTAGGCCAAGTAGAGAAGCGCAGGGCTGTGTCCATAGATGCTCTCATGAGGCAGAAAGCACCCTAGCTGGGTTCTTTTCCTTGACCCTATGTTGCCACATGTAGTAAATAAAAACTGAGGCTGTCCAGTTATATTTGAATTTCAAATAAATAGTGACTCTAAATATAGCCCGTGTAACGTTCCAGTTCACGAGGGAGCACTGTAATCCTCTGGTGACTCTAGTTAGGCCTTTCATCTTCAGACCACCTATGGAATGGGCCTGTTGTAGGATGACCTTCTGTTTGACCCTCGTTTCATGGGGCCTTAGCTGACCAGTACCATTTCAGTAAAAGTCTGTTTGTGGGCGAAGCATGGAGATTTTACAGCAGCTCTCTTGGTTAACAACTGCATCCATTAGGATACGGGGTAGTGTGCACTCTAGTGAGCTATTTTGATGCTCAGATTCCATGCCCATTAACTGTGTATGTGCTTCTGACCAACTGATGGCATTTCTGTGGGCTTCTTTGATTCATCATAATGGACCTTTCTGACCCTTCCTTTTAAAAAGAAATAGTATATTTCTAATAGTAGCAGTATTTTTTTCTTATAGCTGTATTTAGAAGCTGTTTGGAATATAGCTGGCAGCTGATTTAAAGAGAAAGTTATAGAATAGCTTTGGATTTCAGCACCTATTTTCTTGCCAAGATCTTAAGACATTTTACAAATATTAATTATATAAGTTTTATATAATTCCTGTTGGATAGATTTATTGGTATAACTTAAAAAGCTGTGGCTATATAGGCCCTGAGGCAACACATTAGGCAGAATTTTAAGGTAGACATTTAAAAAATATTTTAAGCTGTTTAATTTTGGAAGAAATTTGCACTCTTTATTCTCAAGGAAAAAATATCCATGAATAGCTAACTGTTAACTAAGGGAAATTGTGGAAAATTACTGGGTACGATATTTAGAAAACATGTCTATTTGATATGAATGGTAAGTAATGGAATACAACCTCTACTTACATTCCAAATTCTGATTTTCTTTTCCATAAGCAAAAAAAGAAAAAAAATGATGACATGATGTTCAATATGGGTGTTAAACATGAAAGGAATCAGGTAGAGAGGGAATGTTATTTTCTGCTCATGACTGTAAAGTTGGGACTTCCATTGGTTAGATCACATTTTATTTGCTGATATATAATTAATAAAATATGTTATGTTTAAAATATGTTATGTTTTACATTTGTGATAGTCTTCCATGCTTTGCATAGTTCCAAAGCATAACCTCATCACTGAGTTTATTTACCCATCATTGCATCCATGATGGAAAACTACTGATGGTGTTAGCCTCTTATGAGATGATTAGCAAAACTTCTGAGATCTTAATCTACTACTCTGTTATAACAGCCTGGTCCACAAATTGGGTAACTTATAAACAACAATTATTTATTTCTCAGAAGTTCCAGAGGTTGTTGAGTTTCTGATCAAGGTGCTAGTGGTTCTGGGTCATAAACAGTGTACTTTCTCATTAGTACATGGTACCTTCTCTTGTGTATCTGCACAGTAGAGGACTCAGGTAGTTCCCTGGGACTCTTTTATAAGTCACTGTGTCCATGATGACCATTGTGAGTACTGGAGGACTGAGGAGATGGATCTGTAGATAAAGTCTGTGCCATGCAAGCATTTAAATTCTTGGTACCCAGGTGCAGAGACACAGGTGTGTCATAGAGAGAGGGTGCAATAGAGAGTAAGAGGGGACCTCTCTGCAAGAATCTTTCCAGAGTCTGGGAAACTGAGGACCTCTTTCTTGACCTGGTAAGAAGACAAGGTTTGGGTGGATTGGCTGCATGTCTGTCATGTGTGTTCTCATGTCATGTGCACATAAAAAGAGGAACAAAGCACACTTCGTGATAAGGAGTCCTGGGCATTTTGCCTTAAAAATTGCAATGTTGATGGAGGTGATGTCATTAGAGGAAAGCCCCCAAAATTCTCCTTCTTTGAAGCACTGATCAAGTGTATCTAATCAGGGACAAAAGTTCAACCTTCAAGAATAAATGATCTTTTATCATTTATTTTGGGAGGGAAATACGACGTTATAATCACACATGGAAACAGGTTTAGAAGATGGCTTGAGCTACTCAGACTTTCCCTAGATGACTTGGGCATGGCAAAGGGTCCTAGAGCTAGAGGGAAGCAAGGAGGTTATCAGATGCTTGAATGAAAGCAGATAATATGAATTTAGAACGAGTAAGGACTCTTCTTCTCAACATCCTCCATTAAGTTCCTTAAGACAATTCAGTCAAGTGCCTCCATTGCCCTGGTCCTGAGCAGAGCTACCGCCATCTTTTTCCTGGAGTACAGCAATGGCTTCCCAGATCCATCAGTTCTCAGACTCTTTTCCTGAGATCTACTTTTCACAGGGACCTGTTGAGTCTGTTGGCAACGCCTGGGCGTTGGGTATCACTGCTCCAGGCTAAGTCCTCCAAAGGCCTCCCACTGCATTTGACAGAAAGTCACATCCATAGACAATCAGTGTCTGCTCCGCTTGCTTTCAAACCTGGTTGTCTTCTTTTCTGGCCTCCGCTTGCCCTCTTTGCCCCAGCAACATGCCCCCACCTCATCCCTATCCCCACCCTAGCTCCACCCCTGCCGTCTTTCTTATAGCATGCTATGGTTGACGCCTCTGTCTGGAACAGACTTTCTTCTGGTGTACACAGAGAATTCCCTAACCTCTTCTAGACTGCCGTTGTTGGTCACCCTTCTGAAACTACACCAAATACTCAAGATAACCAGCAGAGAAGGGGATTGGTTCCTTTTGGCTCAGTTTGGCAGGTTTCAGTTCCCAAACAATAGCTGGCTGCTTTGAGCCTGTGTTGGGACAGTACTTCATGGTAGAAGCATAGAGTGACAGAAACCTGCTTACTCTCTGACTGAGCATAGGAGAATGAAAGGAAAGGAACACTGTCCCATAATGCCCTCAGAGGGTACTCCTCCACTGGGCTAAGGTTTTCACTTGGCCATTTCCTACAGGTTCCACTAACACTCATCAACAAGGAACTCGGAATCAGTCCTTTATAAGTAAACTATTGCCCCCAATAGTTGTAGAACCCAAATGGCACCTTCCCAATAGACCCTCCCCTGACCAATGTGTTGAAATTACAGTAGAATCTCCCTGCCACATCTGTGTTCCTGATGCACTCACCTAACTCTGGTCCACGCCTCCTTCACTTCCTGCCTCCCTCCATCCCTTGCTGCTATCTCACACTAAAACACAGCTTTAAGTAGACAGGAATTTTTGTCCTTCTTGCTCTTTCTACCAGTCCTCAGGGAAAGAATATTTCATGGCACACAGTAGGTCCTCAAAATATACTTGCAAGATTGGCAAAACACTTCATTGAAATTTTTTCATAGCTCATCCAAACAAAAATGAGATGTGGAAAATTTGCTGACTATAGGGTATTTATGCATAGTACTGAATGCACATAATGCTTTATTAAAAAAAAAAGTAGTCAGGCCTTTGGTCCCCAATTTACAGAAAAGAAGCATAAACAAATAATCTACCTAAGTCTCTAAATCTGCTATTTTACAGCTGTACACATGTGGAATTCAGAAATTCTTTCTAAACTGTCCCACACTATGGACATCAGTTCAGGCTAGTTGAAACGTCTTAACTCTCTGGCCCTTTTTTAAAAATGTCCCCTTTGAGCTGAGCTAGAAAGGATGAGGCCAAGGCTACATTAGAGTGCCACTATTTGCACCATTTTGAGAATTTTCTCAATAACTAAAATTAGCTTGGTGATGAAAAGTGATTTGGGTCTAAAGGAAATACAACTGGCAATGTCCCAGGAAAGCCTGTAAACGTTAAGTAAATTCCAACCCTGAGTGTTGAAAATGTAAGTCGGTCACTAATATGCTCAAGGATATATTGGGGACTTTCTTGGCCTTAGAGACTCTGCTCTGCATTACATCTTTCTTAATGAGTCTGAAATATGACCTTAAGGTTTTAGTTCAAGCAATAGTTAGAATTGATGTTGAAGTTCCAGCTATAATCAAACCTGTGTCCCAGAACAGAGAGGATGGATGGGAGCGTTCCTGATATTCATCCTGCAGGTGGATAGCAGCTCTTGACATATTTGGTGTTAAAGTTACCCGAGCATGCCACATGTCTCATCTCTAGCATACCAAAATAATTTCTGTTTTCTTGCTTATTCAAAATAGGAGTGACTGTTTATGTAGGAGCTCCCAGAAAGAACATGATCTTCATAAATGTAGGAGCTTACTGATCTTGATGATACCAACTTGGAGAAGTAACTTGTGAGGTGAAAATGATGCTTTATTTAAAACATATGGAAAAAAATAAAACATACGGCTTGTTTACTTCACGAGCTCCATTTGTCCATTCCTGAGAAGGGCAAACTTACTGCCATTCAGATTCCGCAGCCTTGACTGTGAACAGAGAGGTGTCAAACTCAAGGGGCCCTGGGTTCACACTGCAGGGCCTGCGGGGAACTTGAGTAGTGTTAAGACTGTGCCCTCACCACACAGGTGATCTGCTCCCCTTCCATCCCCCACCCCTTCTGCTCTAAGAGCAATGATGTGTGAAGTGCATGAAATGACCAAGATGAGAAGCAGGGCCTAATATCTTCCTGGATGAATAAAAAAGAACACGCCACAACGAGATGGTTGTGGGACCCCAAATCTCAAAATCAACTGTGGCTACAGGCAGAGTAAAGCAGAGAGCAGAGCTGCTCAGAGAAGCTGGCCTGCAGTCACATTCATCCGGAGCAGCACTAGTGACTGCTTTCAAGAGTGGCGGGGCAACACTGCTGTGTAGTCATGGCCACAGTTTATAGCTGCCACTGTATGAAAAAAGAAAGCTATAGAAGAATAAGTGCATGCCTGTATTAAAAGGGGTTAGAAGGATACAGTTTCTGTCTCTGTCTCTGTCCATCTCTGTCTCTCTGTCTCTCTGTCTCTCTCTGTCTCTCTGTCTCTCTCTGTCTCTCTCTCTCTCTCTCTCTCTTTCTCTCTCCATTCCCCCATCTTCTTTGAATTTTTCAATAACATTATAAATATTTCAAGTCCATCTTTTGCAACAGTTCGTGTGGCCACAGTAACCGCAAGATAGCCGCTGTAATCCTCAACATAGCAACTTCTGACAGCGCCTTAAAAATAAAACCAGAGAGAAGCAAGTCACCTCAGAAAGGTTTGCAGAGCAGCACTGATGTAATGGGCAGAGAAGGTTCTGGAAAAGAATGGCAACATAATAATGCTACATTTTCTAAAGCTCACATGCTATATAAGGCTTTACTGAGGACCACCATCGTGGATCATTAAGGGGCTCTGAGCTATCAGATCAGCACTTAAGGCATGACGTGAGAGTTTTCTTCTTCTAAAAACTGAAATCTCCTCAGCATCTGTTACCATGGGATCTACGTTTTTAAAAACGTCCTAAGTTTCTCAAAGTGAAAGTTGTTGACTTAGATATCAAATAAGAAAACTACGCCTCAGAAGAATATATTATTTATTTATCTCCCTTGGCAACATTCAATATATGATATCATCTTTTCAATAAAGCAATCAATAAAATGTGGTTGAGGAAGATGCTGGAAGAGCCATTATCAATCCTCGGTAGCATTTTTAGAGAATAATGCAGGTGCACTGGAGACACTGCTGGATAGGCAGATAGGACAAGAAGCTGAGGCCGATTCCAGCCAACCCCTTCAATTTTGACAAAACTGTGCATATCGATTGAGACCAGCTTGTTACATTTTTAGCTGTATTGGGTACCACACATCACTCTGTGTTTGTTTCCTCTATAGCGTCATCTGATCCTCCAATAGCCTTGTGAAGGACGTAATACTGTACCCATTTTTCAGCTGAGGTCACAGAGCTTCAAAACTTAAGTTATAAGCTATTCACATGCCATTGGTAAGCAACAGAACTAGGATTCAGACCTACAGCATTCACCTTGACCCATCTCTACCCTTACTCTCTTGAACTGCCAATTTAGCTGCTAAGTCATTTTGTGTTCCCAACTTTGATTCCCTTGGTTGTGAACCTGCCTTACATCATCTCTTGTTAAGGTCACTGTCCTCACATAGGATCATTAGTTTTTGGAGACTTATTTAGGCCAGGCAAGACTAACTATTCCCCTACTAAGAAAGGACAATGGACTCAAATTTGCTTAGGACTCTCCCAGGTGTTTATATGGTAGCGTCTAAGTGTCATTTTCCCTAACAGAATGACCATTCCTTGTGGAGGTAGCTAATTCCAGCATGCCTGATTAGATGACTGCAATATTTTGTTAGACCAGGAAGTAAAGACCTTCTCACGACTTACCAAAAGGACTCAAAGATGCTTCATGAAACTTACTGACCAAAGATGTTGCAATTTGATCATCAATGAGAATAACTGAAATAGACTGAAACTTCCTAAATGTGTTTTCTCATGAGTACAAAATGATCTTGAAACTGGAACAATAAAGTAATACAGATGTTATTAATCTTCCTTAGAGGATGCTAATAAATCAACAAATTATTTTGAAAATTAACACATAACTACAGAGAATCAAATATGGTTCACTGATTGGTTTCTGGATCTTACTCTGCCTCTATTTTGTGAGTGCACCACTGTGTGAATGAACATTTGGTGGTGAGATGTCAGCTGTCTCTATAGAAGTGTTGAAGCTGAAGTCCAGAAGGCACAATAGAAACAGTCACCTTAATGCAGAGCCTTGTGAGTCAGTGGCTTTTGGTCATTGGTGGTTGCCTATGTACTGAAGTAACCTGACACTGCCTGTCCCACGCATCAAGCTTCTTCAGTCAACTGGGGAAGGTGATAATGGATATCATGGGAATAAAGTCAGAAAGCAACAGACAACAGGAGTATTAACAGAATCAGCAGCTTGTTTTCTTCAATAAAAGAGATTATTAGGAGAAAGATGTTCAGGGGGAGGAGAAAGATGTAAACTGAGCAGAGACGTCAGAACAGGGCAACCAATTACACCTGTGTGACTTATTCAGGTTCTGAAGCAACCAAATCTCTAAAATTAAATCATGAAGATTAGGGTGTTATTGTGAAAAAGAACATTGACTTGCTATTTAATGAGGCGGAGGTTTTGTTTAGTTTAGCCATGATCATGATTGTTGGAAAAGAGTGTTTTCCAACAAACTTATAGTTGCAGAAGAAATGTCATTGTTCCTAAGATTTATTTCAAAATAATATGGGATTAGAAAAATAGGTTGTGATGTTATATGAAGAAATGGTGGCCAATTAGTGATTGTTGAAATTGAGTAAAGGTTACAGAGGGGTTCACTATACTCTTCCATTTGGTAGATGACTACATTCTTGTTAGAAAAAGGTTTTAGAAAGGACCTTCATCCTAACTCAGAGCCTATCTACTGTTGAGAATCACTCACAAAAAAAAAAAATATGGTATCTCACTGAGTATATAATCCACACTAACAGACAGACCCCATGCCCAGCAGTAGGTGGCAAAAACAAAATTAACTCAATGGTACTTTGGGAGATATATTCTGTCTCATAGTGCTTTGTTTGGGCTTTTATTTTTAACCTTATAGGTCTTTTCTTATGTGTTATGGCTTCTGGTTTTATATTTTTATGGGATTCCTGTGTGTGCAAGTGTGTGCATCTCTGCTTCTCTGTGTGGTTTTTTTTTTTTCTTTTTTTTTTCCTAGTTGCCTGTTTGTTTTCTAATAAGAGAGGGAGATAAGAAGGGTACAGCTTTGGGTGGGTGGGGAGATGGGAAAATTCTTAGAGGAACTGGTGGTGTGGAAGAAAAGTAACCAGGCTAATATATATAGGCTATTTCCAATTAAAAATTAGAATTATTTTTAAAATTATTTTTAAAAGAGTTTTTAGAAAGTAGGCTTCTCACTGTTTGGTATCGAGGTAAGCCCCACCCTTTTAACAAGTGGCTTGGGACCCTCCTAGAGGACAAGGCAGTGCGGGTAATCATGGCATAAAAGGCTAAGAAGCACATACATCATCCTTGGTGAATCAGTCTCTAGAAGGGAAGACCTGCTGTGTCTCTCCAGGTCTCTGTGCTACGCCCTCAAGCTGCGCATGCGCATCTCTCTCTACTGGGCTACTTCCTCACGCTACGCATGCGCATCTCTCTCCACTGTGCTACTCCCTAACACTGCACATCTCTCTCCACCATTTTCTACTGACCAAAATGTGCCAGCTTGCATGCTCAGATTTCTTTGAGTTGTTTGGGTGTCTGAGCCTCTAGAGAACAAGATGCATGCAATAGCCTCATGCCCCTCCATCCTATGAACCCATGGGTTACATGCTCGATGCTTGTCAAATTGAACTAAAGAAACAGAAGCTTTGAGATGTGGAGTCCAAGGTCTCACAGCTGGTCGATGGCAGAATGCAGACTCATGTTTTCATGTAAACATTAAATTCCCTGACTTCAGGGGAAAAAGTTCTTCCAACCTTGCCCTTTCTCCTCAAGAGTTAAGACTCAAAGGATTTTAGTCAGCTATTAAAGTGACATATTAACACAGATTGACAGACATTTCCACTGCCATTCATAAGGACGTAAATGACCACAGAACACCACAAAAGTATGACTTTTATAGAGTAAAGAGCCAGGACACACAATATCAAGCATGTGAGTTGAGAGTCACTCAAAGACGGGTACCATATGGACCTAGAAGAAACACGGAAGGCAGAGAGGAAGTTTGACAGAGCCCAGCGGCCTGATGACACAGAAGCAAATGAGATTTAGAAAGGTATTATAATTGCTTTCCAAAGATGCTTGCTCTGTTTGCACAGTCACACCACCAGCACGTTCTTATGGAAGAAAATTCCACTCTGTCTATTCATGTGAATGCAGCAAGGACTGTCATCTAAAGACTCAATGAGTAGAACTAGTGCTAACCTTTATAGGGATTTTTAGAGAAAAAAAAATGGCAGTCAGGGCAATCCTCTGAAAAATTGTTAGGGAAAAGAAAAGGAAAAAAAAAACTGCTTACGTTGTATTTCTGAATAGGTATGTGTTCTTGTTTAAGCAGAAGATTGTTCTTGCAAGCCACAGTTTAACCTTTGAAATGCATCATAAAAATAGCCTATAAACCAGCCTGGAATTCCAGCATGTGGGTGAGTCAGGAGAGGCAGGTATTAAGACTCCTTGGCTAAATACTTAGTGAGTTCAAGACCAGGCTGGGGTGCATGCGACTCAGTCTCGAAACAAAATAAAACAACAAACAGACAAAAATCAGTTGATGATACTGTTTTAAAAATGCACAGTCATGTTCCTTTCTCCAAGATAAGTTTCAATAAACTATTCCTCGGAAGCTCAAAATCCAACAAACCCTCCAGAAAGTCTCGGGCCAGCAAATGACAGCTTTGGATGGGAAATGTCCTTATGGAGATGAAGGAAGGTGTCAAACCTACTGACTGTCATGGGTGGCCTCTCTTTCCTCAGCCTTGCCAGCATCTGTGGTATAAGAGATATATCAAAGAAGGAGCTTTCCTGTCTGGGTTCTTAATGTCACTAAAAAGGCACTTTCCTCCTTTGCACTTGGGACACCAGAGCTCTGTTCTGGTGGCATCAGCTAAGACTGCAGATGTTCAGGAAGAAGTCGGCCCTCCTGAGACACCATCTTCTAGTGCCTTCATTGTCCAGCAACAGAGGTTGCAAAACTCAGGCTTGTCCCTAAGCATCACTCCCTGAAAACTCCTGGGAGCTTCTTGTCCCCCTAACCATGCCAACCTGCCAAGCTTGGTATAAATATAGACTAGCTTACTGTCTCCGTTTCCTTAGGCTCCGTAATAAATTACCACAAAAAATTGTGTGGCTTTAAACAACAGCCATTTCTTCTCTCACAGGTCTGAAAACTGGAAGTTGGAACCAAGGCTTCTGCTTTCTTGGAAGCTGTCTCCCCCTTCCAGTTTCTAATAGTTCAGGGTCTTACTTGACCTATGTTTATTTATTTATTCCTATGGATGGCAAAAGGCTGAAGCTATTTAGATCGGATGTTTCTCCATCTCAATTCAGCAGGGATAGCCGGACGGCGGTGGCGCACACCTTTAATCCCAGCACTGGGGAGGCAGAGGCAGGTAGATTTCTGAGTTCGAGGCAGCCAGGGCTATACAGAGAAACCCTGTCTCAAAAAAAAAAAAATCAATTCAGCAGGGATTCAAAACCAATATTTCTTTATTACAAGGAGACATCCTACCTAGTTTCTGACCATTAAATAACAGTAGCACACCATGCATTGTGATGGACAAAAAAAAAAAGTTAGGGAAAAAGGACAAGAAAAGAAATATTAATACATTTCTAAAATATGAGACTCACTGGAAACCAGAAGTCTAAACTAATCATGTTCCCAATGCCTCCCATTACAGCTCCAGACAGAAAAGACTGTACTAAATCAATAGCAGCTTTGATTGGCAGGCTAGCCTGCCATGTATGAGAAGCTATAAGGTGGTTCTGGAACTTTCTGATTTGGACAAGGCACTAGCAATAGTGTGTGTGCTATTTTGCGTGCCTATGGGAAATTCTCAGCACCCTTTTACTTCTTCATAGGCTTTTAATATTGTATAGCTGAGAAAGGGACTGCAAATGAAAATAGTTCCTGCTCGTTCTCAGTGCAGCTCACTGCTGTGTGAAAACGGGGAACCTGCGCTCTGTGTGGGACAGGATCTATCTGTGAAAGCACCCCTTTCTCAGTTCTGCAGTGTGGCATAAGATGTGGGAATGTAAGAGCTCATGCGAAACCTCTCTGGAAAATGCACAAGTTGCTACATTTGAGGAGATTGAATGCCTGTTTGTCATTGTGAAGGTTTGGGGTGTGTGTGTGTGTATAAGTGTGTGTGTGTGTGTGTGTGTGTGTGTGCATGTATGTGAATGTGTATGGGTGTGTGTAGATATGTGGCCCTGGATATGTGTGTGTGTGTGTGTGTGTGTGTGTATGAGTGTGTATGTGTGTGTGTGTGTGCATGTATGTGAATGTGTATGGGTGTGTGTAGATATGTGGCCCTGTATATGTGTGTGTGTGTGTGTGTGTGTGTGAGAGAGAGAGAGAGAGAGAGAGAGAGAGAGAGAGAGAGAGAGAGAGAGAGAAGAAGAGAGAGAGAGGTATGATATGTATGAAGTAATGTGTTTCCTTCCGTTTTTCTCCTTACTAAAATAATTAGAATTTTCTAAAGGCTCTCAAGTAACATAAGATGTCTCATTAGAAAAAATTAATATTCAAACGATCAACATATTTCTAGAGAATCTAAAATTTACTTTCCCTCCTGTAGACAAGTAAAATACTTTATTCTATAAGACCCATAATCATATCTCTCTCTTCTGACTAATAACCACAAACAGAAATATTTATTTGGTTCTGAACCTACATACTTGAAGACCTTTTTTAATTACAGCTATTCAGAATGAAAATTAGCACTTGAAACTCCTTTCTCTGGAAAACATAATTTCATCCATAGAAGATTTAGTGACTTAGGCTATTTGCCTATGTAGGTAAGAGAAGAGAGGGATCAAGTCCCGAGTCTATAAACAAGTCTCTTTGATGAGAACCAGGTTCATGCCGAGATGAGGAGCTGCAAAGTGAGAGAAGTGTGTCATTATATTTCTAAAATCTCAGAAGGAGTCATGGAGTCACCAAAACAACCCAGAAAGAGCCTCGTATCTAGCACCAGTGCCCGAGAAACTAGGAGTAAAGAAGTTTAAAAGCTTTCAGTGTTTGACTTTTTTTTTCTGAAACATCTAAGATGAAAGAGTTAATCTAGAGATCTTGGTTGTGTAAGGGGTGAGCAGGTCAGGCAGCTCATATGTCTGCTTTGGGGCACAGGTTTGGGGTGACCAAACTTTTCCATGGAAGATTAGATTGGATGATAACTCTCAAAGAATAAAAGAAATGACAAGAAACGTCAAAGATTGAAAGTGAGCTTTTCTACTACTGACATCTGAGACCATCCTGGGCTCTCCAGAGACATATGACCCAGAGAACCAAGCAGACTGGGGCCCCTCCAACCCTGGAGGGCCTGATGAGCCTGGAAGTGGGTCAGAGCCGGTGACGAGAGACTGCTGTCTCCTTTGTCAAGCCAAACTATTGTAGAAGTTTCCAAGTTCCCTCCATGTTTAGACTGGCTACCTTTTCAGAGGTAGCATCCCTTACAACTTGAGACCTGACTTGAAACATCAGGGAAAACCAGGACTAAGTCCTGAATAGACCCCAAAGCTCCAGATTCAACAGCCACAGGAAATGCCTCTGGAAACTACTGAGAGGGAACAGCTGCTGTTCAAACAAGAACTACCCAAGAAGAACCAAGAGCCTTCTGACATGGTTGGAGTTCTACGGGAAATGACTAAGAAGCCCTTGACAATCAGGTTTGGTTTTGAGGTTTCTGGGAAGTTGCAGAAAACTTGAAACAGAGAGGCAAGTTTCATTGGCACATGCTAGTAGGAAGAGTGTTGTATTTAACAGTTTGTTTGTTTGTTTGTTTGTTTTGAGCTGTTATTTATTCTGGTCCAGCTTTACCAACAGTAGCAGCTTGGATTGAGGTGTATGCCTATATTCTTTGCTATATAGTCACTGACAGTTGTCTTCCTCCTCCTCCTCTTCCTCCTCCTCTTCCTCCTCCTCCTTCATCCTTCTCCTTCTTCCTCCTCCTTCTCTTCCTTCTTCTTCTTCTTCTTCTTCTTCTTCTTCTTCTTCTTCTTCTTCTTCTTCTTCTTCTTCTTCTTCTTCTCCTCCTTCTTCTCCTTCTCCTCCTCTTCCTCTTCCTCCTCCTTCCTTCCCCTCCTCCTCTTCCTCCTCCTCCTTCCTTCCCCTCCTCCTCTTCCTCCTTCCTTCCCCTTCTCCTCTTCCTCCTTCCTTCCCCCTTCCCCCTTCCCTCTTCTTCTCCTCCTCCTCCTTCCTCCTCCTCCTCCTCCCCCTCCTCCTCCTCCTCTTTCTTCTTCTTCTTGTTTCTTTGTTCATTTGACTGTTGAGAGAGAGGGTGTCCTATATCTAGACTGGCCTCAAATTTGCTATGTAGCCAAGGAAAACCTTGAACTTCTGATCCTCCTGCCTCTACCTTCTGAGTGTTGGGATGACAGGTGTGTATTATGTCACCGTGTCCAGTTTAGATGGTGCCAAGGGTCCAACCCAGGGATTTGTGCATTCTACTCATACCCTCCACCCATTGGGCTACATCCCCACCCCAAGCTCAAGGGTTGTAAGTGCCCTAATCTGACCTGTGTGGGACTGCATGGCTTCCCCTTGGAACTGCAAGAACAATGCAAAGCTCTGCCTACCCTTGTTATGCGCTGAGTAGTCCTGACTGCCTGTTTTCTTAGCACATCTGATGCAGATGGCCTACCCTAGCATGTTCAGAAGACCCCACCCACCCACATACCCTGTACCTGCAAGACAGCAATTTACCCTGGCTGTGATTATAGAGGCAAGGTAGTGGGCCCCATTAGCAGTAGTGATGCTGGCCCTCATTGGGCTGAATGTGCAGATTACACTGTTAATTTATTTTCTTGATTTTATAAAAATGAATTTTTAAAAGAACATTACACCTAAGTAATGCTTGGGATTCTATGGGGGGGGGTATTTGTTGTTGGTGGTGGTTGTTTATTTGTCTTTGCTTTTTTTGTTTTGTTTTGGTTTGGTATTATTCTTTGTGGTAAGAAATTTTGTAGAATACAGGAAACTACTTGGAAGCTGTGTAAATTTGGGCAACCTGATTAACAGATCAAAATCCATGATAAAAATTTAGGCTGAAATCATGTAATGTTAGCTAAGAGTCAGGCCATGGCTTTCAAAGGGATACTAGGTTAGCTCAATCATTGCTTTCCCCTTGTATGGCACCATCTTGAAATAAAATTTCAGCTTCTACTGTGGAAAATGATTAAGATCTGCACAGGCTTAATTTAACATAGATTATAAATGGCATGTTCTGGAGACTGAGATAAAGTCCAATGAATGAACTTACTTAGAATGTATTCAGGTTTTGAAAAGTAAGATGAAAAAACCTTCCTGGAAAATGTATTTCATAGTTGTAGTAAGGTCACTGAGAAGACCCTTGCCTCCATTGCCATGCGCTAAATAAATGGAGTAAGTGGATATTCTGGCATCTGTTGCTTATGATTGAAAATGGCTTCTTAACCTGAGGCTTTCCCAAACTGTTGACTCCCACATGAATGCCTGGAATCCACGAACTGCCGGAATCATATCAAACATGTGTGTGCTCTGATGGTCACTGCTTTCTTTGAGAGAAGACCTGCAGATGTTACCCAATACCTTTGCTCTGTACTTCCAATGAAGTCAACATCTGATATTCCTTCTGTGATACTGACCATTAAATGATTTAGAGTTCTTTAAAACACCACCAACAAAACCCTCACAAGCCTCCTTGGGCTGTGGCTTCCAACACATCTATTCGTTGTGTCCCCATTCTGCCTCAAAGGCAGAAGCTGACTTTTCAAGTTGTGGATCAGGAAATGGAGGAGGCAAAATGACTGAGTCATGTCAGTGGGTACAGAAGTCAGTCATGGTTGTTTTGGCTTCTTGGTCTTTGTGTTGTTCACCAGAGTCCAATATAAAGAGTATCTCATAAGAGCCAATTTAAAGGTAGGCAGTGTGATAGAGTGTTTATTTACCATAGTGGAGTTTTGAGTTCAATTCTCAACTCAAAAACAGCTACAACAACAACACCCTCCTTTTTAATACACAAAGCTCAGTAGTTTAGAAGCCACCTTGAACAATAAAAGCAGCGGGAGATAAGGCAGAGACACCCAGCTCTACACTGCCTCTGAAAACAGCCTGAGACCTCTTTTCAGAGTTCATTTCTACTCAGGTGAAGCCAAGATTCTTCTGCAGAACAGAATTTCAGAACAAGAATTAAAGTTGGAGTTTATTGAAAAGAATCTTTGACATAGACTTAAGCAGAGTTAAAAGATGGGCTGTCTGTTTTTTGTTTTGTTTTGTTTTGTTTTATCACAATGATAAAACACTGACCAAAACCAACTTGGGGAGAAAAGGATTTATTTGATTAGAGTCCATCATCAAGAAAGTCAAGGCAAGAAGTTTATGCTGACAGGAGCCTAATATAGCTGTCTCCTGAGAGGCTCTGCCAGAGCCTGACAAATACAGAGGCGGATGCTTGCAGCCAATTATTGGACTGAGCACAGGGTCCCCAGTGGAGGAGTTAGAGAAAGGACTGAAGGAGCTGAAGGGGTTTGCAACCCCATAGGAAGAACAACAATATCAACAAACCAGACCTGCTAGAGCTCCCAGGGATTAAATCACCAACCAAAGAGTACACATGGAGGGACCCATGGCTCCAACCACATATGTAGCAGAGGATGGCCTTGTCAGACATCAGTGAGAGGAGAGGCCCTTGGTCCTGTGAAGGCTCGATGCCCCAGTGTAGGGGAATGCCAGGACAGGAAAGTAGGAGTGGGTGGGGGTGGGGGAGCACTCTCATAGAAGCAGGGGGAGAAAGGATGGGATAAGGGGTTTCTGGGAGGGAGACCAGACCAGGAAGGGAGATAGCAATGTAAATAAATAGCCAATAAAAATTTATTTTTAAAAATAATACATTGGAATGTAGTACATATAGTATCTATTGGATTTTCATTATAATCATTCCCCTTCATGCTATCATTATTATAATATTCATGAAAAGATAATCAATAAAATGTATCTGTAAAAGTGTAGAAAATTTTAGTAAGAATAATTGTAGTTCAATGTGGACTAATTTTATCATTTTAATTCCCTATGTTCATAAATCATATGAGTAAAAATCAGTGATGACTAATTAAAAATAATTTGAGTCATTTGACAGTGTGTACTTGTGTAATAATTGCCACATAGCAATTTCAGTAAAAACACATTTTTCTCATTTTTAAAAAGAAACAAAAAAGAAAGGAAGGAAGGAAAGAAGGAAGGAAGGAAGGAAGGAAGGAAGGAAGGAAGGAAGGAAGGAAGGAAGGAAGGAAGAAAGAAAGGAAGAAAGGAAGGAAGAAAGGAAGAAAGGAAGGAAGGAAGAAAGAAAGAAAGGAAGGAAGGAAGGAAGGAAGGAAGGAAGGAAGGAAGGAAAGAAGGAAGGAAAGAAGGAAGGAAAGAAGGAAAGAAAGAACTCAGGCAGGTACCATGGAGGCATACTGCTTACTGGCTTGCTCCTCCTGGCTTACTCAGTTTGTTTTCTTGTACACAGAGCCACTAACTGCCCAAGGGCGGCACTGTCTACAGTGAGCTAGACCCTTCTTTAGCAATCAGCAATCAAGCAAATGCTCAGCCAGCTTCCCTTCAGGCCAGTTTGGAAGTGGGCATTTTCTCAACTGAGGTTCCCTTTTCTCAGATGACTCAAGCTTGTGTCAATTTGACAAACAAACAATCAAAACTAACCAAGAAACAGATGCTTAGGAAAAGAAGAGCACACTCCCAGGAGTCTGGGTGTGGGTGTCTCAAGAGTGAGGAGTGATCAATTGTCTTTACAATAGCTATATATATACTACTTTGGTGTCTTCTGGAATTATATCTCAGAGGGTTGCTTAGGAACTCGGATGAGATCACAGATGATTCCTAAGGTACACTGGGTAGGATGACAGCTAATAAGGAAAGAGTGCAGGTCATACAGTTTGCACAAGGGAACAATCACACCTATTTCTGTAAACAGAGTTTATATTGTCATTATGGGATGCCTAGGAAATTTCAGGTTCATACCTGAGGAAGGAGTCAGATCACACTCAAAGGTCTTCTACGCTTAAGCCTTGGGCATGTGGCATTGCTATTTTAATATTCCTATTTGAAATACATTATTTTAGAAGGAATATTGTCTCTGGGTATCTTCACAGCAGATCTTGTTATCCCTACTGGAAGTCTTGACTCCTGATCAGCAACAGACTCTGGTCCTTTCCCTTCCAATGCCTCTGACTATCTCTTGCCTTTCCATCCTGACTCAAAACAAAAGAAATCAGACTAGTGGAAAGCAAGAGATTTTGTGCATAATTGGTAAGAGCATCTCAGCAGACAGAGCTCTTCAGCCTCTTGCTCTCTAAATTCTAATAAGTAAAAAAAAAATTTATGAAACATCTTGCGGCTTCCTCAGAGAGTTCCGGTACAATATGCCAGCCTTTGAGAGATTCTGACGATCAGTGAGAACTCCCATTTCAGACAGGAAAGAAGCCACGACACGGAATCAGAGTGACATGTGCCAAGGCTACAGAGCAGAGCCAGGACGCCATGACAATCTGATGACCCTCGCTTGTGCCTGCTCATTGCATGACAGCAATAGTGTTCTGAGGGCATCAGACAGAGGTAAAGTTGAGTACCTCGGTGACCTTAGTCCTATGGGACCACTTTTAAAGAAGTCTGTTACAGAGGGAGCTGTTTACAAAAAAAAATTCCAAGCTAAGGTAAACAGACCATTCCCAAGTGTCTAAATTGGAAGGGTTTTTCTAAGAATACACAGACTGTTTCTCCACCCCAAGCAAACAGAGGCTAGCCAGACCTGTGACAAGCAAGAAAAGTCCTGAGTATGACTTCTTCTCTCCTGGAAGTGCAGACTATGACATTGTAACATACTTTTATTGGTGTGTTTGCATTTTTTCCTTTCAGAAGCTAACTCAACCTTAAAAAGAAACAAAAAAGAAAGGAAGGAAGGAAAAAAGGAAGGAAGGAAGGAAGGAAGGAAGGAAGGAAGGAAGGAAACAAAGAAGGAAAGAAGGAAAGAAAGAAAGAACCTTAAAAAATATAAGACAGCA
Organism: Apodemus sylvaticus; assembly: GCF_947179515.1. Taxonomy (NCBI): domain Eukaryota; kingdom Metazoa; phylum Chordata; class Mammalia; order Rodentia; family Muridae; genus Apodemus; species Apodemus sylvaticus. The sequence goes on along the minus strand of NC_067482.1, from coordinate 17,855,958 downwards.
AAACAGATCACCATGGAAAATTATCTCCATGACCTCCTTTGGCTTTTTGCAAAATCCCATAGTAGCTGTAGCACAGGAATTATATTACTATTTTAATATTAAACCTTTTTCTTAGATGGGACTTTGACATAAATGGACCATATGTTTTTAGATTTACTTGTTTATTTATTTATTTTTTTGAGGCAGGGCCTTTCTGGGTAGTCCTGGCTGTCCTGGAATCCTCGGTGTAGATCAGGTGGCCTCTAATTCACAATAATCCATGATCTGCCTGCCTCTGCCTCCTGTGTGCTGGGACTAAAGGTGTATGCCACCATTCCTGGTAAGATTTTTTTTAATTGTTTATCTGTTCACTTATTTAATTTTATTTTTTATTTTCAAAACAACTGTTCAGTTTTCACATGATTTTTATTAACAACTATTAATTACCAGTAAAAAATGGTTTCATTATGACATGTTAATATATGTGCATACTATAGTTTTTAATTCCTTTTTAAAATCATTTCTTTTATTTTTGAGATTTTGAGATTTATGTTTTGAGATTATGATATAATTATGTTCTTGACCCCCCTTTCTTTCCCTTCCTTCAATCCATCTCATATTTCAAATTCATTTCCTCTTTTTTTCATTAATCTTTGTTACATGATTTTTATATATACATATATATTTCCTAATGGAACCTTCTCAGTTTATATAGTATCACATATATATTATATATACATATAAATATGATATGTGATATATATATATATACTTCCATTGGAAATATATATATATGGAAATATATATATATATATATATATATATATATATATATATCCTATGGAAATATACATACATATGCATATTTCCATTGCTCTGCTTGCCTTATTCCTTGGTCGCCTGTAGCTCTTTGTTTGTGGTTAAGGACCTACAGTCTTCCCCCCATGTACTTTATAGTGTCCCCTGTGAGTGTCCTTATTGAGCTCATGTTTCAACAATCATGTTCGTGAGATTTTATGGGTGTAGCATCTAATATTAGTAGGAGACAGTCTCACAGCAAACTCTCTGATCCTTTTGCTCTAACCATCTCTCTTCCCCATCTTTTGCAATGATCCCTGAGACTTAAGTAAGAGAATTCCAATACAGATATATCCCTTGGGATTGGGCACTACAGCTCTGCATTTTGATTGGCTGTGGTTTTCTGAAATAGTCTCTGTTGAAAGAGAAATTTCTTTGATGAGGGGTGAATACTAACACATATTCAGAAATAGTTGGGTATTATGCTGGTTTAGTAAAGTACTCATTGTACATTCTCCTCCAAATCCCATGACTATACTGGTCTTGGGTACATAACAAGACTTTCAGTACTGGGTAGAATTTCCCTCCCATTGAATAGATCTTAAGACCAAGTAGATAGCTGTTGGTTGTCACCAAAATATGAGAAACACTATTCCACCCTTAGAGTTATCTTGCCATGCTAGTAGTTGTTATGGTACATAGGCATCATTAGTTGGATAACTAAACTGCACCAAGAATACCAAGAGGGCAAAAGACAAATGAAAAGGATAGGCTCTTTAATAAATGAAGGTCATTGCAGTAGTGGTAATCATGCTCTCTGATTACACTTAAGACCATCTCGGTAAGAGAGAAGTACTAGAAAGCTTCCTTCCTTCCTTTAGAAGCTTGCTTGTAGAAGAGATATTTTTTTACAATCAGGCTTTGCTGAAGAGTCACATATTAAAATTCACTGGGACATGCCTAGTTTATGCGTCTTAGTTTTGACTCCTAAGAGATTTACATCTGTGAATAGGAACATAAAATAATGGAGAATTGTCTCCTGACACAAAAGAATTGTTCATGCTGTCAGTCTGACAGGGAGCTCCAGTGATGGAGGAGCTTCTCAGATAAAACTCTGTCACAGATGTACAAAGGATGTGTGCTTGAGAGTCATGGCTTGGAATTGCAGCTATTCTGTGCCACAGACAAGGAAGGAGGAAACCCAACACGTATTAATCTAACAAACTACCACCCATTGTGTTGGGTACATTGTGCTGGGTAAACATTTTTTTTTCATATTTTAGGTTGGTACCACTGGTCCTGATTCCAAATGAGAAAATGGACTTCATACGGCACAATAATCTGCCCACAACTGCAACAAAACACAGTGTAGATTTAGCCTTTGGTTAGTGCAAACCCAGTAATCAAAAATAAGAAATGAAGAGTACTGAGACGCTTTATAAGTAATGCTGATAAGGAATAACTTCTAAAGAATTTCTTCTCAACCAAACAACAAACAAGCAAAAAAAGGAAAGGGCCCATAGCATGGTGCATGCTTGCAAACCCAGCTCTGGAGAGACTGGGAGGCAGGAGGGTTGCCCATGTCTCCCTGGTGTGAACTGAAGTTCTCAGGGTAGGGCGAGGGATACCTACTTAAAGATTCTGTAAAGCTAACTAAGTAACTGTAAGTTCTGTGGTTGTGGTGAGTTGGCATGGGACAGATTCATAACCGAATTACCATGCTGTCTTTAGCTCCTTAATATGGGCCACTAATTGCCTATCCCTGTGTCCAACTTAATATCAATGTGGCAATTATGTGAAACATTTTTTGGTGTTAATAGACCTCTAGTGTCCACCAACCCCAAAGGAAGCTAAAATTGTTGTCAACAGCATTTGAAACCTACTCTACTTTGCTGCAGGCCTAATGTTTCTACATTGTTTCCAATGTTACTGAAAACTGTGTTAAGTTGTGACTTACTTTTGTTTTACAACTAAAGAAATTTCATGAAACTACTACCATGCTGGAAAATGGTATTCTAGGTACCTGAATGTATGCTCCAAGGCTGTGATCATTCATATTTAGCACTAGAATAAACTCTCATTCTGTTCGAGGTGCAAGGGCCGTGCTTTTGCGTCAATACTAGTAGGTTCTAGGCTAGCCTGGGCTAGAAAGTGAGATTGTTACAAAAGGCAAGAGCAAAGATGGAAGGGAAGAGATGGTGGGTGAACAAGAGAGGAGAGGAAAGGAGAAACAGACAGAGAGAGAGAGGGAGAGAGGGAGGGAGGGAAGGAAGGAGGGAGGGAGGGAGATCAGAGATTATCAAGAAGGTAACTCATGCTCATCCATATGGAAAAGGTTCATCATGACCAGTAAAGGTGGAAACGTTTCTGAACATGCCGAGTTTAAGATCATGCCTCTGCAAAAACAATGGACAGGACCACCTCTGGGCAGAGAACTTAGCATTAATATAAAGCTATCATGGCCATATTTACTGTAGGTGATGCACAAGTGCACATAAGTGATTTGGGGTAGGGGCTTGTACTTGTCTCTAGAGATCCTTATATGAAACAAAATGAATGCTGTGTTCCCACTCCCATTGTCACGCATAGGAACCTGCCCGCAAAAGCTCACACGGCCACAGAGCTAGCGTCTACCACCTGGAACTGATGGCTCCCCACCGTCAAGCCTGTGATTTCCTATTTTTCTGTGTTTTATCTTTGTCTTTTGAGAGACAAACACCAAAATCTCCATATGCA